>NC_134400.1:168860690-169160690 GCF_050003625.1 Haematobia irritans
AAAAACAGACTAAAAGATAATAATAAAATGATTTTAATTTTTCGTTTTTTTCAGCTTTTTTTCTTCATATGCTATCAAAGTCCTTTAAAAACAAGTTAAAGGGAATTTTTTTTCCAAATTCAGACTAGACTTCCAGTAGAAATTATGCTATGTTTCAAGTAAAAAACATCTTTAAAATAAAGAATTGAAAAACATGTCCTATATTTTAACGATGTTTTGCTTTGTAGTCAAGATGCAAAAAGACAACAAATTTAAAGACAATTTCATTAATTTAAAAGAATTTTTCTGAATTTTTAAAGTCAAGTTGACCTTAGCCCAAAAATTTTTTCTTTCACGTTATGATACCCATTTCTAAGGCAAATCATTTAGTTATAAGGACAATACGACTTCATTGAAAAGTTTATCGACTTTTGTTCAAGGAAAAAACTTCATATTCGTATTTTAAAGACATGAAATCTTTGGCCTCATGACAATATTTTTTTAGTGTAGATTGGTAGAATTCTTGATGTTTTGTTAGATTTTGCAAAATTTTCTTCTCCAAAATGTTCTATAGAAATAAAATGTCAACGAAATTTTCTATAGAAATAAAGTTATGGCAAAATTTTCTATAGAAATAAAATTTTGACAAAAGTTTTGATAGAAATAAAATTTTCACAAATAAACGGAAACAAAATTTGGGCCAAATTTTCTATAGTTTTGGTAAAATTTTCTATAGAAATAATATTTTGACAAACTTTTTTTATAGAAATATAATTTTGACAAAATTTTCTATAGAAATCAAATGTTGACAAAATTTTCTATAGAAGTAAAATTTTAAAAAAATTTTCTATAGAAATAAAACTTTGACAAAATTTCCTATTTATTTTCTATAGAAATAAATTTTTGATAAAATTGTCTATAGAAATAAAATTTTGACAAAAGTTTTTATAGAAATAAAATTTGCACAAATAAATCATGACAAAATTTGCTATAGAAATACAGCTGTGGCAAACTTTTCTATAGAAATAAAATTTTGACAAAATTTTCTACGGACAAAAAATTTTCGCCAAATTTTCTATAGTTGTGGTAACATTTTCTATAGAAATAACATTTTGACAAAATTTTTTATAGAAAAAAAATTTTTACAAAATTTTCTATAGAAATAAAATTTTGACAAAATTTTCTATAGAAATAAAATTTTGACAAAATTTTCTATATAAATAAAATTTTGACAAAATTTTCTATAGAAATAAAATTTTGATCCTGTTGTTGTATTATTGTTAGTATATTAATGTTAGAAATAAGAGAATTGTTTTGAGTAGTATTTAAAATGTTGATTTAAGTAACTGTATAAGGCCTTTGTAAGGCTTAGTTACATATGAAAATAAATAAATTAAATTAAATTAAATAAAATTTTGACAAAATTTTCTATAGAAATAAAATTTTAACAAAATTTTCTATATAAATAAAACTTTGACAAAAGTTCTTATAAAAATAAAATTTTCACATATAAATCATGACAAAATTTGCTATAGAAATACAATTTTGGCAAAATTTTCTATAGAAATAAAATTTTGACAAAATTTTCAACGGAAACAAATTTTGGGCCAAATTTTCATTAGTTTTGGTAAAATTTTCTATAGAAATAATATTTTGACAAACTTTTTTTTATAGAAATATAATTTTGACAAAATTTTCTATAGAAATAAAATGTTGACAAAATTTTCTATAGAAGTAAACTTTTAACAAAATTTTCTATAGAAATAAAACTTTGACAAAATTTCCTATTTATTTTCTATAGAAATAAAGTTTTGATAAAATTGTCTATAGAAATAACATTTTGACAAAATTTTTTCTAGAAATAAAATTTTGACAAAATTTTCTATAGAAATAAAATTTTGACAAAATTTTCTATAGAAATAAAATTTTGACAAAATTTTCTATAGAAATAAAATTTTGACAAAATTTTCTATAGAAATAAAATTTTGACAAAATTTTCTATACAAATAAAATTTTAACAAAATTTTCTATATAAATAAAACTTTGACAAAAGTTTTTATAAAAATAAAATTTTCACATATAAATCATGACAAAATTTGCTATAGAAATACAATTTTGGCAAAATTTTCTATAGAAATAAATTTTGACAAAATTTTCTACGGAAGCAAAATTTCGGCGAAATTTTCTATAGAAATAAAATTTTGAAAAATTTTCTAGAGAAATAAAATTTTTACAAACTTTCCTATAGAAATAAAATTTTGACAAAATTTTCTATAGAAATAAAATTATGGCAAAATTTTCTATAGAAATAAAATTATGGCAAAATTTTCTATAGAAATAAAATTTTGACAAAAGTTTTTATAGAAATAAAATTTTCACAAATAAATCATGACAAAATTTGCTATAGAAATACAGCTTTGGCAAACTTTTCTATAGAAATAAAATTTTGACAAAATTTTCAACGGAAACAAAATGTGGGCCAAATTTTCTATAGTTTTGGTAAAATTTTCTATAGAAACAATATTTTGACAAACTTTTTTTTTAAATAAAATTTTGACAAAATTTTCAACGGAAACAAAATGTGGGCCAAATTTTCTATAGTTTTGGTAAAATTTTCTATACACAGAAAAAAATGTCACGAAAATTTTTCCAATTAAAATCTTAATTGAGTTTTAGAAAATATTCAATTAAAAATTTAATTGATTCAACAAATTTTTTAATTGAAATAAAAATCAATCACACAAATTAATAGTATCAATTAAATATTTAATTGGATCAATTAATTTTTTAATTGATACTATCATTTCTGTGATTGAAGACATTTCAATTAAAAAATTAATTGGATCAATTAATTTCGTGATTGAATCAGAAAAAAATTTTTTTGTGTGTAGAAACAATATTTTGACAAACTTTTTTTATAGAAATATAATTTTGACAAAATTTTCTATAGAAATAAAATGTTGACAAAATTTTCCATAGAAGTAAAATTTTAACAAAATTTTCTATAGAAATAAAATTTTGACAAAATTTCCTATTTATTTTCTAAAGAAATAAAGTTTTGATAAATTTGTCTATAGAAATAAAATTTTGACAAAAGTTTTTATAGAAATAAAATTTTCACAAATAAATCATGACCAAGTTTGCTATAAAAATACAGCTGTGGCAAACTTTTCTATAGAAATAAAATTTTGACAAAATTTTCTACGGACACAAAATTTCGGCCAAATTTTCTGTAGTTTTGGTAAAATTTTCTATAGAAATAAAATGTTGACAAAATTTTTTATAGAAATAAAATTTTGACAAATTTTTTTATAGAAATAAAATTTTGACAAAATTTTTTATAGAAATAAAACTTTGACAAAATTTTTTATAGAAATAAAATTTTGACAAAATTTTTTATAGAAATAAAATTTTGACAAAATTTTCTATAGAAATAACATTTTGATAAAATTTTCTATAGAAATAAAATTTTGACAAAATTTTCTACGGACACAAAATTTCGGCCAAATTTTCTATAGTTGTGGTAAAATTTTCTATAGAAATAAAATTTTGCCAAAATTTTTTATAGAAATAAAATTTTGCCAAAATTTTTTATAGAAATAAAATTTTGACAAAATTTTTTATAGAAATAAAATTTCGGCAAAAGCCGAAAGGCTATCAATGTAAAACCTTTTTTCGGAGGGTTCAAGTGTGGTTTATTGTTGGGTTTCATGAACTGAATTTATTCAGATAATTGGTTGATAGTTTTGCTGCAAATAGAGGATGCTGATGAGGAATGTGGTAATTCCGAAACGTGCGTCCATCCAACCAACTTGCAGTCTATAGGGCTTTGCCCAAATAAATTTGACAAACATTATTTTCCTCTGTTGGTTAAGCTACACTTGTAGTTTAGTCAATGTATGGTTTTAAGCTGAAATCAAAAAAATAACAACAATGATTAAAGAACAAAAACCAACAATAACCAAACAAAACGAATGAAAGAAAGAAGAGGAAGCACGCTCAAAATAAAACCCAGCCAACTTCATTCAAATCGATGATTTGACGGTGGCAAAGGAAAAGAGAGATGTTTGTACGAATTTATTTCAGCAAAAACCGGCTATCAATGTAAAACCTTTTTTCGGAGGGTTCAAGTGTGGTTTATTGTTGGGTTTAATGAACTGCCTGAATTTATTCTGATAATTGGTTGATAGTTTTGCTGCAAGTAGAGGATGCTGATGAGGAATGTGGTAATTCCGAAACGTGCGTCCATCCAACCATCTTGCAGTCTATAGGGCTTTGCCCAAATAAATTTGACAAACATTCTTTTCCTCTGTTGGTTAAGCTACACTTGTAGTTTAGTCAATGTATGGTTTTAAGCTGAAATCAAAAAACAACAACAATGAAATAAAATTTCGACAAAATTTTCTATAGAAATAAAATTTTGACAAAATTTTCTATAGAAATAAAATTTTGACAAAATTTTCTATAGAAATAAGATTTTGACAAAATTTTATATAGAAATAAAATTTTAACAAAATTTTCTATATAAATAAAACTTTGACAAAAGTTTTTATAGAAATAAAATTTTGACAAAAGTTTTTATAGAAATAAAATTTTCACATATAAATCATGACAAAATTTGCTAGAGAAATAACATTTTGACAAAATTTTCTAGAGAAATAAAGTTTTTACAAAATTTTCTAGAGAAATAAAATTTTTACAAAATTTTCTAGAGAAATAAAATTTTGACAAAATTTTCTATAGAAATAAAATTTTGACAAAATTTTCTATAGAAATAAAATTTTGACAAAATTTTCTATAGAAATAAAATTTTGACAAAATTTTCTATAGAAATAAAATTTTTACAAAATTTTCTATAGAAATAATATTTTGACAAAATTTTCTATAGAAATACAATTTTGACAACATTTGCTATGGAAATAATATTTTGAAAACATTTTCTAAAGAAATAAAATTTTGAGAAAATTATCTATTGAAATAAAATTTTGAGGAAATTTTCTATGGAACTAAATTTGAAAAAAAAAATCTATAAATTCAATATCTTAAACAAATTAGTTTAGAGTTAATCATACTATCAAAGTCCATTGCGAGTAAGGTCTCCCATTTTGTAGGAGCAGTGCCTTTCGCTTTTTGGTGCAAGTTAAAATCGTAAAACAAATTTGACACGTTTGCAATTCTGGGGATATTTAAACTTCCAAAGAATTTACGCTAATACACTGAAAAAACAGTGATCCCTCCAGGAAAAACATTTTTGGTTAATTTTAGAAAATTTACACTAAACAGTATTACAAACGCTCACATCACGCCGATATCACATAAAAAAGTAAATACTTTTCTACAAATTCAAGAAAATTTATTAAACATATGTAATTAATTTTTTTACTTATTAAAAAAAATGGGACATTTTCACCAGAATCATCAAACATCATGTAAACATTTAATATCCTTCCACAAATATTGTAACCAAAGACACTTTAGAAGGCGGACTCCTCTCAAAAGTGGAATGACAAAGTGAGACGTTTGAACATCTCCCACATATGAACAAAATGTATGTGGCCACGGATGTCCCATTCTGAGAAGTTTCTATATACATACATATTTGTTAATTTTACAAAATATGAGAATGTTGTTGAGTAGTTTCCTGAAAATCTGGGATTAATTTTAAAAATATACAAAATTCTATTGTCTCAAGAATAGAAAAAATATTTGTTTCATTTTATGCAAATATTTTGTGTGACGAAACAAAATGCATCATATTCAATTCCTCGAATGATGAAAATTTTGAATTTTGTCCATTCTCATTTCATCCTATTGCCCTACAATTGCTCAAATTCCATACAAAAGAGACAGAAACAAAAATGTCAAACATAAATGCCTTAAAGTCATATTTCTTGGTATTTCATGGAGGAATAAATGAATGAATGCTGGTGTTTTTTTTTTTCAATCTAAAAGCAAGTCAGCCAGCTTAAGCATAGATAAATGCAAGAAGGCTACAAATGGCAAGGAAAATGTCAAACAAAAAATTTTAAACGTTGTTACTCTGTGCAAGAGCACAACATGTAGGAGTGGAAATTCCTGTTCTAAGCAAAATAAAAAATCGTTTTTTTGCTACGTGGAGAACAACTTTAAGAGGAGTGGACAGACATTTTAGTAGATCATGAGTGATTTTAGTAGAGGAAATCAAAAACGACCCCAAAACCATAAAACCTGTATTGATAAATGACAACAAATGCAACAACAACGAAACGAGGCGAAAATTTATAACGCTTACAGTAAGCTTTACAAGGAAGGCCTGATTGAAGTAATGCTACTTGGCAAAAAAGTAAGCCTATACAGAGTAGATGATATGAAATGTTAAAAATTACCCCCATTTCATGTGCTGTTCGAGAGACAAAAAATGCGTGTAAGTATTTTGAATATCTGAGTCCATTACTGATGAAAAAAGTGGTATTTATGAAAGTATTTTCGGCTTTAAAAAGCCTGACTATTTTCCAAAATCGATGGTTGATGTTTTTTTAAAACATTTTTATGATCGGTTCAACTGGTTTTCCGAAAAAAATCATAAAAACGCGTATTTTGGAAAGAAAAATCTAATTTCATTGTCCTTTTGGGAAGCATTGCCTTCGAGTTATGCGATTCGACTTAAATCACAGCTTATACGGCCGACCCTTAATCCTAAATACCCACCAACATGATTCAAATATAATACTTTCCTTTGAAAACTCTTCTTCATAGGGGTTTTTGTTGATAATATAGAGTATCAGGTGGATTTTGATGACCGATACTATGCCAAAATATATATACCAAAACATGGACCGATGCACACCATATTCAACACACCCTAGAGATCTATATGGGGACTATACCAAAACATATATAGATATACATCAATAGCGGCAGACTTTATGGACCTCAAATACCTCTACATTTTGAATTTCAGGTAAATCGGTTAAAAGTTGCTGTGTCTAGAAGCCAGATCGGTCTATATGGGGTCTATACCAAAACATAGACACACCTTCTTTGGCACACTGGTTAATGGACTCAAAATACCTCTAGATTTTGAATTTCAGGTAAATCGGGTAAGAATTGCGGTGACTAGAAGCATTAGAAGTCAAATTAGTAGATCGGGTTTACCAAAACATTGACCGATTATTCACACCATATTTATAGTCTTTAAAGTCGGAAATCTATATTTGGATGTGGGAATGACAAACATCATCATTCTATGATTGTACACTACACGCAAAGAAAAAAAAACGTTTGGAAAACGTGTACCGAAAACGTTTTTCTTTTGCTAGAGTTTTTTGAATTGCTTCGAAAATTTTAAACTTTTATCACCAAAAAAATTCGTTTGTTACAAAATTTTTATTTTTTCAATAAAAAAAGTTTTTTTTGAAACAACAACACAGTCCATTTCGTTTATATCAAACAGTGTTCTTTTCTAACTTTAGGTCTTTAATAAGACATATTTTACAGTTCAAAATTTAATATAGTACAATGTAATGTTGAACATTTTTCGGAATCTTCCGAACATATCTGGAATATATGTAAAAAAAAAACAAAAAAACTTTGGTCGAAGTAGGGATCGAACCCACGACCCTTGGCATGCAAGTCGGACGTAGCAACCACTGCTCTACGGTGATACACTAAATGTTTGTTTCTGTTAAATAAACTTTGTTTATTCGGTTCGTGGGCGCCGCAAGCTATGCTCTATAAATATAACTTATATGGATATTTATCTATTGATGACCATAACAGGTACATAGCTCAGTGGTCAGTGTGTTTGCTTACAAAGTGCATGGTCCGCGGTTCGATTCTCCGTCCAGGCGAAAGGTAAAAAAAATTTAAAAAATTTATAAAATCGTATAATTTCTTCTACATTGTTGGTATTACAGAAAAAGGTGTTATGAACTAAAAAACCTCGTGGATGTGAGAAAAATGTGAGGGAAAATGCAATTAGCAAGAAAACAATGTTTTTTTTTTTGAGTTTGTCTTCATGTATTTGTTTTTACATCCTGGAAAAGAATAAACGTTTATCACAAAAAGTATATATTTTTCTTCCAAATACACTTCCTGCGAAAATCAAATGAGAAACGAACTTTGTTTGTCTAAAATTTCGTTTAGGAGGAAAGAATTATTTTTTTGCGTGTAGGAACCAAAGATTTTTTACCTTCTCTCAAAAAATTAAAATTAAAAAAAAAAAACAAATTAAAAAATTTTTCTATAGAAAATTTTGTTAAAATTTTATTTCTATAGCAAAGATAGTCAAAATGTTATATCTATAGAAAATTTTGCCAAAATTTCATTTCTATATAAAATTTTGTCAAAATTTTATTTCTATTGAAAATTTTGTCAAAATTTAATTTCTGTAGAAAATTTTGTCAAAATTTCATTTCTATAGAAAATTTTGTCAAAATTTCATTTCTATAGAAAATTTTGTCAAAATTTTATTTTATTGAAAATTTTGTGAAAATTTCATTTCTATAGAAAATTTTGTCAAAATGTCGTTTCTATAGAAAATTTTGTCAAAATGTATTTTCTATACAAAATTTTGTTAAAATTTAATTTCTATAGCAAAGTTAGTCAAAATGTTATATCTATATCAAATTTTGTTAAAATTTTATTTCTATTAAAAATTTTGTCAAAATTTCACATCTATAAAAAATTTCTAAAAAAATTAGTCAAAATTTCATTTCTATAGAAATTTTATTAAGTACCTCTTAGTTGGAGAGGAATGTTTTGCAAAATCTACCGAAATATCAAGAATTCTACCAATCTACCAAAAATAAAAAATCTACTATTTTTGGAAGAATTCTACCAACTGTGGCAACCATGCTTCTGAAGCATATTTGTAAGAACATTTGGTGTTAACTTAGTCAACCATATTCTGAAAACAAATTCGAAAGGATTTGAACTGTTTTGAAGAGCAGGGTCAGGGTAAGTCTGGTACAAACACTGAAGTACTGATTTTTGAATACATGTTTTCCACACACGTATCCCTTACATTTCAAACAAATCGGACAACATGATTTTTCGTTTATACACAGAAACACGGCGTATAGGCAGATGTAAAACGGTCATTCTTAACAAATGTTGAGGAGAATGTGGTCCCTTTCCACCAATTTGTTTAAAATAATGTTCTGTATTCAATTCGTTGGACAATATTCTCCATTTCCTGTGAATTTCAAGCGTGGAATATTGTTTGCCGTCCAATAAATTGGAAAAAATAAAACTGCTTTAAAATTTACCATACTAACACGGATAACATGTCTCTCCGGAACATATATCGGAAAATGAAGCACCCTCTACGTTCCCTGTCAATTTCATGTAAATTTAAGATTTTTACTTAGAAAAGTCTGGCAGAAGTCTGTGCAAAAATCATAAAATTATGTATTGAGCCAAAGAAGAAACCTCTCCCTTCGGCCAAAGAAGAAACCTCTCCCTTCCTTCTCGACCAGATATCAGAAAATCACATAACCTTAATTCATTTCAACGTTACCCAACAATTTCTATAAATTCCAAGTAAATTGATGAAGTTTATTTTATTATTCCAACCAGATATCGAAAAAGTATGCTTCCTGTATTAATTTAATCAACTTCTCCCACGTTCCCTGTAAATTTCAAGTAAATCAGAGAAGTTTGGGTTTTGCTCTATTTTTTTAAAGCAACGACAATTTCGCCAATAAAATATCGACAATAGTAATAGATCCCTTAACATGAAAATTCCAAGAAAATCTAGAAACTTTCAAGTTTCAATTTTCAAATTGTGGGGCAAGAAGAAGGTTCCTTCCCCGTCTAAATACCAAAAAATCAGGTACACCATATTGATTTCATAATCTTCCCTACGGCCTTTGTAAATTTCATGTAAACTTAGGGAACCTCCTCTAGGATTTTTTCCAATCTTAGAGGAGGTCCCGCTCCCAGACGAGATGTCGACAAATGATGTAGCGTATGTTGTGTAGACGCCCCAATTAAAAAAAACAGGGCAAGGGGAGACCCTTATTCCAGTCCAAGTCACACAAAATCAGGTATCCCATATTAATTTCATAACCTCCCCCACGTTCTCTGTACATTTCATGTAAATTGGAAAAGTGTAATTGTTTCACTGTATGTACTTAAGGAGAAGTGGATGTCTCCCTGTGTCGTTTTAGTTTCTCCCAGCAAATATTAAAAAATCAGATACCTCATATAAATTTCATAACCTCATCTAGGTTTTCCGTAAAATTTCAGCACGTCGGAGAATTTTAGTTTTTCACTGTACGTTCGGGCAAAGGGGAGGCCCTCCTACCGACCAAATGTCGAAAGAAAACAAGTATATACGGCCGTAAGTTCGGCCAGGCCGAATATTATGTACCCTCCACCATGGATTGCGTAGAATCTTCTATGTTACGAAAGACTGTCATCTACAATCGAATTACATGGGTTGTGGTATCTTAAAACTTCTTAACATCGTTTCCTAAATTGTGAGTTAGTCCATACGTGGTATATATTAGACAAAAAAGGTGGACTTTTGCACGGTACGTAGAGAATCAGAATTGAAATATGGGGGTCGCTTATATGTGGGCTATATAAAATTATGAATTTAATATGGACCAATTTTTGTGTGATTGGGGATCGATTTATCTGAGGGGTATATATAACTATAGACCGCTATGGACCTAGTTAGGCATGGTTGTTAACGGCCATATACTAGCACAATGTACCAAATTTCAACTGACTCGGATGAAATTTGCTCCTCCAAGTGGCTCCAAAACCAAATCTCGGGATCTGTTTATATGGGGGCTATATATAATTGTGGACCGATTTCGACCAATTTGTTTGAGGCCATATATTAACACCACGTACCAAATATCAACTGAATCAGATGAATTTTAGTCTTCCAAGAGGCTCCGGAGGTCAAATCTGGTGATCGGTTTATATAGGGGCTATATATAATTATGGAGCGATGTGGACCAATTTTTGCATGGTCATTAGAGACCATATACTAACACCATGTAACAAATTTCAGACCGATCGGATGAAATTTGCTTCTCTTAGAGGCTCCGGAGCCAAATCGGGGGATCGGTTTATATGTGGGCTATATATAATTATTGTCCATTGTGGACCAATTTTAAGTACCAAATTTCCAACACTATGTGCCGAATTTCCGCCGGATCGGATAAAATTTGCTTCTCTTAGAGGCTCTGCAAGCCAAATCGGGGGATCGGTTTATATGGGGACTATATATAATTATGGACCGATGTGGACCAATTTTTGCGTGGTTGTTAGAAACCATATACCAACACCATGCACCAAATTTCAGCCGGTTCGGATGAAATTTGCTTCTCTTAGAGTCCCCGTAAGCCAAATTTGGGGGTCCGTTTATATGTGGGCTATACGTAAAAGTAGACCGATATGGCCCATTTGCAATACCATCCGACCTACATCAATTACAACTACTTGTGCCAAGTTTCAAGTCGATAGCTTGTTTTGTTCGGAAGTTAGCGTGATTTCAACAGTCGGACGGACGGACGGACATGCTCAGATCGACTCAGAATTTCACCACGATCCAGAATATATATACTTTATGGGGTCTTAGAGCAAAAATAGTTGCTGCTCTTTGTCTAGATGCCCCCATTCAACCTTTCCTGAAAATTTAAGCAAATAATTTTGTTCTAATTTTCAAAAAGTCGGGTAAGATAGAAGTCCCCATCCCCGTCTAAATATTACAAAATCAGGTACCCCATATTAATTTCATAATCTCACGGCGTGTTCTCTGCAAATCTCAAGTAAATCGGGAAATTTTTGTTTTTTTTTTCACTGTACTTCAAAAAGAAGTCGGACAAAGGGGGGTTCCCCCTCCGCGATCAAATATCGAAAAATAAAGTAGCGGGTCTTTGTCTAAACATCACCCCTAACCTACCTTGGAAATTTCACCCAAATCGGAAAACTTTGGTACAGTTTTGAAAAAGTCAGGCAAGGGGAGGCCCCCTCCCCCACCAGATATCAAAAAATGAGGTTACCTTATTTCATCACATAAACATTTTAATCCGTTTCGTAGTTTTAATGGAAAAATGTCTTTGTAACCACAATTGCCGAGTTCGCGATGGGCCCATTATTGTTAAAAGTACATGATGGGCGTATCATTGGTAAAATTTACAAATTTTAAGAAATTCGGAACTATTTTGTGGGAGATACGAATTTAGTAAGTCTTTAGGCTTCATTTGTGTATGATTTCCCCTTTTTTAGTTCATTTAACTAATGTACCCAAAAATTATTATAGTCCAGAAAATATTCTTAAAACTTCATAATTCCATGAATTCCTAAAATAGAATTAAATTAATAGAATTAATAGAATTAATAGTCTTTAAGGTTTCTGATCCATATACTTAATAAATAATAAATTGGTGTTGACACATAGGCGATATGGCTGTGACATCTTTGCAGATATTCTTAATAATTGTTTCATTGTTTTATCAGATACTCGTATTTATCTGTTCGGGAGAGGTTCTTGAAATCAATACCCCAAATACCTAAGTAAAGGTCAAAATCTTTGAATCCATATAAATAATTTCGTGATCTGAGTAACTGAGAGATATCTGTAACTTTATCAGAGGAAAGCATTGCGGCTGGAATGGGCACAATGTAAATATATGTTTTTTTTTTTTACATATAAAGCCGCCGGCCTGTAGCCACAATATTTTGGCCTATTGGCTTTGGGTTACGAAAAGTCCAAAGCAAAAGAATTGGGCACATTGTATGTGAAGACTAGATGAGCCTAGTTTGCTTAGTGCCACGAGAAGCGAAATGCCAGTTTTTCTCTAGCTCTCTGTAGCATTTGTCGCAGAGTTGACTGACTAGTAGACGACTGACTCTGGAGCCTTTGTTATTTTAGTTCTGCGGTTGATCTTGCAATGCTATGCATCATAGCCATGGGCACCGAACCAAGTAAATAATTCCCACGAAACGTGATTTGCGGGTATGTGTTGGCCATGTTTGGTGGCAGAGTTAATAGTGCGACTTTTAATGTTTAGGATTTTGCCGGGTTAAAAGCTGGCTGTTTAAGTTCAAATGCCGTTTTTTTAGCTTTGTTCAGTCATATAATCATTTTCAAGTGTAATCCCTCCGTTAGGATTTGTCTATGCCTTTTTCTGCCTTTCGGTACGAAAATAAGGACATTTTCTAACGTCAAATGTCATCAACCCCCGCCTTTCGGCATCGAAGCTTTTTGTCATTCTTTTTTGAGACTCTCTCGCTTCTACGAAGGTAAATATTGTTTGACGAACAATAATTGATTAAATAAAGCCCAAATATTTTGGTTCAACTTCTAAACCAGTGCCTTTTTATTTCTTTTCTACTTTTATGCCACGCAATCATTGGTCCATTCGAGCCGAATAATTATTGGAAAGTATTAATTCGGTGTTTTTTATTTCTTCTTCGAAGGCAAAGGCTACGCCAATCAACAACAACAACAAACGATCGACGATCACCATCCTCTACGAGGCATTTTCAATTTATTGCACATAAATATAATTATATTATCAACAACCAAGGTATGTACTTTCAGTGATAATTAAAAAGTGAGCATATCCTTCGGTGTGAATATAAATAAAAACAGAAATAAACACTCGCCTACGGTCGCTTTACAACTCGTATTTTATATCGGTTGTACATTAAATCTCTACGAGAAAAAATTAAATTATCCGTCGGTCTTTAATACCCGGTTACATTCTCATTAAAGTGTTGAAAAGTGCGTTTAATTCCACTTTGTTTTCATCCAAATATTCAACGTCAAAGTTGCATTTAATTTTCGCTGTATTTTGTCATTTGTTTGCGTATACATTGTTGTGTTTTTCTTTTGGTTTTTTGATCTTCGATCTGCATAGAAAAAACAAAAACAATTGCATTGGTTGTAAGCATTGGTTTGCCAATAGGCATCAATAGTAAAGTGTTATACAGTTGCCGTTCAACTTGCTATACACACGTACGCACACAGGTGTTACATCCAACATACGTTCGAACTGCATACACGTTGGTTTATTAGCGTGGGTCGCTTACGGCGCGAAATTATAAAAATAATTTTTTGCAGGTTCAATTGAGAAAAGTATTTATTGTTGATTCCTACGGATATCGGTCGTTTACTATTATCGTTCGTGTTACGTGGTAGTGTACCCTACGGTCGGTCGATACAAACAATAAAATAACAGTATTTATTATATATTATATTATCGTAATACTGACATATTTGAGTTTCCACGAAACTTTTTTATTTATATATTATTGTTGTTGTTGGACCTTACTGTTTCGTAGTGTGCATCTTACAGTCCGTGCACCCTACAATCGGTCAAGTTGACATTTTACAATTTATAGTTCACGACTTTTCATTGTCTTGTAATTTTTCCATTTGGCAAGTGATATTCACGATACACTTGCACAAATTTTGTGTATCTACGTACACTGGGAGAAATTTTGGATAATATATACACTGAGAGAAACTCTCTCGTAATATATAAAGTTTTCAATTTTTTCGATAATTCGCCACGCAAAAATTATTCTTTGTATTCTACGATACACTGAAAATATTTTTTGTATTCACGATACACTTGCAAAAATCTTTTGGAACACAGGGTACACTGGGAAAATATTGTAATATTTTCCAAATAAAGATTTTGCATATATTTCGCCACGCGAAAAAGGGTTTCTTGTATTTACGATACACTGGAAGAAACTTTACGTGTTTTCATACACTTGGAGAAATTTTTCGCCAATTTTTACAAAAAGTTAAAATACTTATAATTTACCTTGCAGAGCTAATTTTAGCTGGTATTTCCAATACACTGTGAGGAAATTGGTGTATCGACGATACACTGTAAAAAATTGGTTGTACTCCGTACACTGTGAGAAATTTTCTGATCTCATTTTTTGTGTTGTTGTGGTAATCACGTTACCTTACTCACATTTTTAGTACTTTCGGTACACTGCGAAAAATATTGTGTGTTGACGATACAACTTTCGCATACACTGAGAGGAATAACTGCGTTTTCATTTGTTCGACGACAAATCGAAGTAGCTTTTTGGATCGATTTATACTCTTTCCGATAGTTTTGGACATCACGTGTCAATTTTTTCGCCCTTTAATTTTGACAGTACTTGGTCATAATGACTACTACACCACTGACTGCTTTCACAAGAGCAACTGACGCAGTAGTCCGATTTGAAACGAAGTTTCACAGTTTGCGAGACGATGATTTAACCGCCTATAGACTAGAATGTCATGGTTCCGAGGCTAAGTCTTTGTGGGAAAAAGTTAAGAGCTTATTCGACGAATGTCTTGACTTTGTGTCCACACAGAGCAACGCAACCGAGGCAGTCGCCGCTGCTGACAGCAAATATGACGTGGCTTATAATTGTTATCTGAATGTCATGGAGTCGATTCAACGTAAATTGGAGGAACTACGTGCACCATCTAAGCATTCTGCTAAATCGTCTCGGTTGGAGGACCAAACATTACTTTTGAATGTTTCTCATAGGTCCGATGACTCACACAGTTCTTCCGTTAGCTCTAGGGGAGACAATAGTTCCTCCCACAGTCTCAATCTGCCGCCTTGTGATATAGATGTTTTTGACGGCGATTTTCTCAATTGGCCGACATTTAGAGATTTCTTCACAGCGGTATACATTAACAATAGCCGACTTAGCGATATTGAAAAATTGTGTCATTTACTCAAGAAAACCAGTGGTGAAGCTCGCGATGTGGTTTCGAAGTTTCCGCTCACGCATAGAAGCTTCGCTCTTGCGTGGAAGGCGCTAAAGGGTACTTATGATAATACCCGCCTCTTGGTGAACCACCAACTCAAATTATTATTTGATTTGCCAGTCTTGGAGTCTGAGACCAGTTCAGGACTGAAGAAACTACAACGTGGTATCTCGACATGCATTTCGACAATGTCCATCTACGATGTGGCCACTGACGATTGGGATCCCATCCTCGTCTTTTTATGCCTTCAGAGGTTGCCGAAATGTACTGTTACACTTTGGGAACAGAGTATTAAGGACAAGTCTGCTTTGTCTTCTTGGTCAGATTTGGACTTCTTTCTCACGGAAAGAATCCAGACATTGACATGTCTTCGCGATATCCGCGGCATTGACGCCAGGCCTCCGGCCAACAAAAGAATTCGCTCGCATTTCACGAATGCGAAAACGACTCGTTCCCCATCAAGTACGCCTCCTTCCTCCCAATCCTCTCCTGACAGATTATGCGTTCTCTGTCGACGACATCATCACCTCAGAACGTGTTCTAGGTTTCATAATCTTTCAGTTCGTGAGAGGATGAATATTATTAGGAGCCATCAGTGCTGCATGAATTGTCTGTCCCGCAGACATATTGCAGCTAATTGCCCCAGCGCATATGATTGCGGTAAATGTGGTAGAAGACACCACACTCTTTTGCATAGGGAAACATCGACTGGTCCCGGGACTGCTCCTATCGTTCCCGCACCAGTTTCACGGAATCCCGTACCGGTGCCAGTGGATGCCAATGAACCTTCTACATCGACAGGCATTGTGTCAGGGACGTCCAGTAGACAGGTATTCCATACTTCGCGTACTGGAAATGTATTATTAGGAACTGCAATGGTGAATATCGTTCACCAGGGTATCACGTATCCTGCTAGGGCCTTAATAGATCCCGCTTCGGAATCATCCTTTATTACGGAAGGATTGCGGAACCGACTTGGACTGAGTACGTCTTCGACTTCGGCTACAATTTCTGGTGTGAATCAAAGTGTTTCGATCACGTCGAGAGAACTTTGTTCACTTTGCATTGGTACCCCACTAGATGAGTCGCTCCTACTGGAGACTACAGCGTATGTTCTTCCGAACATTTCCGGCAACCTGCCATCTTTTTCTCTAGATCGTGACATTGTGTCTAGTATGCCAAATCTACGTTTGGCTGACCCCAATTTATTTGTTTGTCGTCCTGTTGATCTGCTTTTGGGCGCGGATCTTTATCCGAAAATTGTGTTGGAGGGTACGCGAACGAATATTTTGGGATCATTACTAGCACAAAACACAGTCTTCGGCTGGGTTGTCACGGGTCCTATCCCTTCCTCGAATATTTCTGTCTACACGACTACTGTGGACCTCTCCAAGGAAAATGGTCTTCACGAGACACTTCTCCGCACTTTGGGAACTAGAAGAGCTTCCCCGACGTCCTCTCTTATCTGATTTAGATAAGTTTTGCGAGGAAAATTATAAAACGACATCCCGACGGTATTCTGAGTGAAGATACTCTTCCTCTTGAAAATTATTTCTTCGGACAAATCGGAAAGCAAGGACGGCCTGGCTGACACAATTTCTTCGAAATTAGGCATCCCTCTTGTGAAAACCATGAATTAAGACGATTCACCACGACTTTGTCCGGGGGTATATACAGTTATACCATATGAGGCCAGTTTAGGTTACGCCTACAAATGAAAATTTGTTATCTGCCTTATCGCCGGTCATCCACCGATAGAAAGACAATTTGACTTCGATTGGTTTTCACTGCCTTGAATGACATTTTTACACGTCGGTCCGACTCAACAATCAGACTTGTTTCTCCTCGTTTTGAGGTGGAGGTTGTATAAATTCGTATACAATTGCGATATCACACAGATGTATACAGACATATATATGTTGACCCGTCCTAGACATTTCTGCATTGAATACAGTTAAGATATTCTCTGCAAAATATTATCCGGAACTTTTAGTTACAGACAGTGACTTGGACAACTTTTGCATTTGGCTGACGACACGGAGAATGGGTTTCCTCTTTATGTACAAGTCCTACGGAAGAGCATGTACGTTGACGACGTATTGACGGGGTACCATAATTTGAATAATGCGTCTGGTTCAAGGGGCAATATACACCATAATTCTGAGCTGTCTTCTCACATAGAGCGCGACGCTATTTTACCACTACTGGTTTTGACAATGAGATTATGTGGAATGCTTTACAGGTCACGCCTTGATGATAACCCACGGTTATATTTACAAAACTGTCTGCTTTTCTACGAAAGCGGTAACTTTACATGCTACTTTTGATTTGTCCACGACATTCTCGACGAGAACTATTACTCCCCACTACGTGGAAATTATGTCGTATTCGCGATGTTCATCCGGGTACTAACGGTCGTCGTTTGTTCAAATGGATTACATCCTTGTCTTTTAGGGAGTTAACATAGGTCTATCTGTCGCGTTATGCTCGCGTCCTCCCTAGTTTTTGTTACGTGAAAAATCTTTGGGTTGATGGCCGCGTTCGAATCGCAATAGATCGGACTACAAGTTGTAAGGCGACCTACGGTTTCTGGTCACCCTGACCATTATGTTAATTTGGTTTTCCGTTCCGAAATCTTTCTATATTTTCATAGATAGAAAACATAGCAAAGATGGCTGCTACCCTTCCAGAGTCTGAGGACGACGTCCCCATGTTGGATGAGGAACGGGAGATTAATTCTAGCATCGCACCCCTTGCCGATGAACATACCATCAGTACGACTACTGATTCTGCCATTCTGGCCGACAATGTTGCAACAGCAACCAATAAAAAACCGTTGACGACGGCTTCTGGGGTTCCTCCAGGAGAATTGTTTGTGGCTTCGCCACCCCATATCACACTTGGGTGTAAGGTAGTCTTCAACTGCCTTCTGACTTTACGAGTCCTCGACACCCGGCTCTTACGAGTCAAATTTATTGAAATTTAAAAATCGATCGGGCTTAACGAGTCCATTTACGATCGCGTGCTTGACGAGCACATTTGTAAATATGAATTTGTGTTTTGGAAAAAAAAAAATGAATGAATTGGACACCATAACAAGAGAAAAAAAAAGAATTGAACTAAAATAAAATGCTCTTTTTTGTAAACTGAAATGTACATCCTGTATACTTTCATTATGTAACATGTAAATATTATTTAACTTATTTTTAAATTTTGCAACATGGCTGGATGTTGCAAGGCGGGCGGCAATGTTTAAGTTCAAATGCCGTTTTTTTAGCTTTGTTCAGTCATATAATCATTTTCAAGTGTAATCCCTCCGTTAGGATTTGTCTATGCCTTTTTCTGCCTTTCGGTACGAAAATAAGGACATTTTCTAACGTCAAATGTCATCAACCCCCGCCTTTCGGCATCGAAGCTTTTTGTCATTCTTTTTTGAGACTCTCTCGCTTCTACGAAGGTAAATATTGTTTGACGAACAATAATTGATTAAATAAAGCCCAAATATTTTGGTTCAACTTCTAAACCAGTGCCTTTTTATTTCTTTTCTACTTTTATGCCACGCATTCACTGGCGAAGAGAACTGCATTTAAGTTTAACTTTTCCAAGATATGACTATGATTCTTGTTTTTGTGGTCTCAAATGCTATTCTCAGTTTCTCATCTATCCAACATTTGTAGGTTTTCTTAGATCTGTTTATGTTTCTCCTCTTCACAATCGTCGCTTTGTTAATCTATGAAAGGCTAGAGGTAAGGAAATTTCCTAGTTGCCTATGGATATTTTGTCTTTGCTGTTATTCCCTATTCAATACTGCTATCTTTATTTGTCGACCCTTCTTCTTTGCATTGTTTTGGTTTAACTCTGGAATAATGGTATTTATGTCAAATTCATGACCTAAGGTTTTGAGTTTTCTTCTATTCATGGGCGAATGTTTATGAATGTTGGTTTCTCTGAAAAGTGAAATATCTCCATAGAGATACACCAAAAAAAAAAATTAAACGGTTTTATAGCAGTGTTGCCAGGTTAGGGGTTTCCCCCCAAATTTAGGGTTTTTTTTTCACGTTTAGGGGGATTTTTAGGGGTTAAATTTATTTGGGGGGATTTTTGGGGGTAAAAAATTATTTCAGACCTTATAAAGTGGAGCAATTCTCAAGCAAATTCGGAACAATTCTAGCATGAGTTATGAGAAAAAAGATGCGGAAAGTCAACAAGAAGATCCTAAATACAAACAAGTATCCAATATCTTTTTTAAACTCTTCTGTTGAAAGGGAATTTTTAATATTTGACAAAATTAAAAACAATCGTATTTTAACTTAGCAGCTGAAAGCTTTTTAAGAGTAAGCCCGCTTTTTAAATTGATATACATATTGTATTATTACATCCATAGAAAAAATAATTTCCTCAGGGATGAAATTTTAAACAAACGAAAATCTCTGTTGTTTTAAAGTATTTTCTTAAATAGCAAATTTTATTTTTTATTTACTTCAAACGAAAAAAATTTTAGCATCAAAAGAAAACTTAGTTTTTCTAAAATTTCGTTTTTCAGGAAAGAAGTCTTCTTTTAGGATATATATTTGTGTTAAATTTAATTTTTAAAGTATATCAACACAGGATTTTTTTCACGTAATTTTGGGACCACTTTTTGTACTTTTATATTCTGAAATTTTTTGGGGGTTTTTGAAAAAAGCTTAGCAATATTGAACAACCTCTCACGAAAATTGAGCTAAATTGTACTCCACATTTTGAGATTTTCACACAGAGTTGTTAAAACCAAGAAAATTTAATGCCCTGGTGTACTTTTTACTGCACTTCACGAAATTACACATAGAACAAAAAAATTAACTAAAAGTAAAGAAGACAAGTATATACGGCCGTAAGTTCGGCCAGGCCAAAGCTTATGTACCCTCCACCATGGATTGTGTAGAAACTCCTTCTACACACTGCTATCCAAAATCGAATTACTTGTGTTGCGGTAAAGCTTGCCGATGGCAAGGTATCTTAAAACCTCCTAACACCGTCTTCTAAATTGTAAGTAAGTCCATACGTGGTATATATTAAATTAAAAAAGACCGATTAAATACGTATAAAATTCAGTTTGACAAAATTTTCTATAGAAATAAAATTTTAACAAAATTTTCTATAGAAATAAAATTTTGACAAAATTTTCTATAGAAATAAAATGTTGACAAAATTTTTATAGAAATAAAATTTTTACAAAATTTTCTATAGAAATAAAATGTTGACAATATTTTCTATAGAAATAAAATTTTGACAAAAGTTTTTATAGAAATAAAATTTTTACAAAATTTTCTAAAGAAATAAAATTTTGGTAGATTATTTTTGGCTCGAGTGGCAACCATGACTATGAACCGATATGGACCAATTTTTGTGTGATTAGGGATCGGCTATATATAACTATAGACCGATATGGACCAATTTTGGTATGGTTGTTAGCGGCCATATACCTACACTACGTTCCAAATTTGAACCGGATCGGATGAATTTTGCTCCTCCAAGAGGCTCCGGAGGTCAAATCTGGAGAACGGTTTATATGGGGGCTATATAAAATTATGGACCGATATGGACCAATTCTGGCATGGAGACCATATACTAACACCATGTTCCAAATTTCAACCGGATCGGATGAAATTTGTTTCTCTTCGAGGCTCCGCAAGCCAAATCTGGGGATCGGTTTATATGGGGGCTTTATATAATTATAAACCGATGTGGACCAATTTTTGCATGGATGTTAGATACCATATACTAACATCACGTACCAAATTTCAGCCAGATCAGATGAAATTGGCTTGTCTTTGAGGATCCGAAAGCCAAATATGAAGATCGGTTTATATGGGGGCTATATATAATTGTGGACCGATGTGGATCAATTTTTGCATGGTTGTTAGAGACTATATACTAACATCACGTACTAAATTTCAGGCAGATCAGATGAAATTTGCTTCTCTTTGTGGCTCCGCAAGCCAAATCGGAGGATCGGTTTATATGGGGGCTATATATAATTATTGACCGATGTGGACCAATTTTTGCATAGTTGTTAGAGACCATATACCAACACCATGTACCAAATTTCAGCCGGATCGGATGAAATTTGCTTCTCTTAGAGTCTCCGTAAGCCAAATTTGGGGGTCCGTTATATGGGGGCTATACGTAAAAGTGGACCGCTATGGCCCATTTGCAATACCATCCGACCTACATCAATAACAACTACTTGTGCCAAGTTTCAAGTCGATAGCTTGTTTTGTTCGGAAGTTAGCGTGATTTCAACAGACGGGCGGACGGACGGACACGCTCAGATCGACTCAGAATTTGACCACGACCCAGAATATATATACTTTATGGGGTCTTAGAGCAATATCTCGATGTATTACAAACGGAATGACAAAGTTAATAACATATACCCCAATTCTATCGTTGAGGGTATAAAAAGAGCAATTGCCACAACTTTTTATCTGTTATACCAACCAATAAATACAATACAAATATTCGCATATTTATTTTAATAAAAAATTATACTAAAAAATGTTAAATTATTATAAATTTAATAATGCAAAATTCAACATTTAAAAAAATAATTTTTAAAACAAATTATTATTTATTTGTCATATTAAACAGTAGATACAATACATATTAAATAAAATATACCAAGCATATATTAAATCATCATAAATTTTATATAGCAAAATCCTGAGATTTCAATTAAATTATTTTTACCCAAAACTCAAATAAAATTCTTTTCATGTTGACATCAATGTAACCTTGACGGTGAATTTATTTGGTGGGGCTGATTATACCATCTTCACTGTTTTCTCAGCTGTTTCTTACTTTCTCCTTTAGCCTTCTTATAGTTCCGTACTCTCCATTGTGGGTGACATATTATACATTCCCAGTTTTTCTAATCTTTGCAAACGTTTTAGCTGATGACACAAAGTCTTTTTGAATTGAATTTCCCTTGAGATTGATTGTAGATCATCTATACTACATTGTTTAAGATTTTTTGCATGTTTCTTGATAAGATTATCCGTCAATGTTAGTTTGGTTTTATTTAAGCGAGTGTAACGTAGTTTAGGTCTTCGCAATTCTTCGCGGTATAAAAACAAGGAATATCCAAATGAAGGTTTATCCAAAGAATTCATATTGAGAAGATCCGATGTTGTCTGGGTGTTCATTGATCTAAGACTGACATAAAATAAATAAATCTCGAATTTTTATATATCCCTCGATAGTTTTTGCTGCGTCCATTGTGCATTTGTATAAATTGTCTACCTGAATTACACAAATTTCCATACGAATTGTATTGTTCTTAATCCTGGTTTGAGTGAAACATTTCCATGTTTATACCTAAGCAACATGCAAACCTTGATATGATGATTGTAAACTTATTTCGGAGTATTTACCCGTTAAGTTAGGTAGAATAGTAATTTGCCAATACTTTTCAAGTCTCTGTCAAGACGAATCGACTTCTTCTACAACAAATAGTAGAAGAAAGTGAAAGCAAAATATGAATAGGTCTGAAATTGCATATACGAAAGGACGGTCATAAATTGTATTTTCTTCAATAGACTAGAAGATGTGAGAAGAATCCTATCCATCCTATAAACTCTCAAGAAAAATCGCCTCTGTAACGTAGAATTTGTTCAAATAAAAAATTGTTTCTACAGTGCAAACTTTTTATATTTCATCCTAAACATATCTTTGTTAAGGCCCCAAGTAGTTAATTCCAGTGTCTAAACATTTGTTTCCTTCACCAAAATGTCTTCAATAACAGGTTGGCTGATAAGTCCCCGGTCTAACAAAGAAAAACACATTTTTTGTCAAAATTCGTTTTTATTATTCAGCATAGTTCGCTTCAAGAGCGATACAAAGATTATACCGACCTTACAATTTTTTGATACCATTTTGGTAGTACTCCTTCGGTTTTGCCTAAAAATAGGCCTCAGTTTCGGCGATCACCTCTTCATTGCAACCAAATTTTTTCCCTGCGAGCATCCTTTTGAGGTCTAAGAACAAGAAAAAGTCGCTGGGGGCCAGATCTGGAGAATACGGTGGTTGGGGAAGCAATTCGAAGCCCAATTCATGAATTTTTGCCATCGTTCTCAATGACTTGAGGCACGGTGCGTTGTCTTGGTGGAACAACACTTTTTTCTTCTACATATGGGGCCGTTTTGCCGCGATTTCGACCTTCAAACGCTCCAATAACGCCATATAATAGTCACTGTTGATGGTTTTTCCCTTCTCAAGATAATCGATAAAAATTATTCCATGCGCATCCCCAAAAACAGAGGCCATTACTTTGCCAGCGGACTTTTGAGTCTTTCCACGCTTCGGAGACGGTTCACCAGTCGCTGTCCACTCAGCCGATTGGACTCAGGAGTGTAGTGATGGAGCCATGTTTCATCCATTGTCACATATCGACGGAAAAACTCGGGTGTATTACGAGTTAACAGCTGCAAACACCGCTCAGAATCATCAACACGTTGTTTTTTTTTTTTTGGTCAAATGTGAGCTCGCGCGGCACCCATTTTGCACAGAGCTTCCGCATATCCAAATATTGATGAATGATATGACCAACACGTTCCTTTGATATCTTTAAGGCCTCTGCTATCTCGATCAACTTCATTTTACGGTCATTCAAAATCATTTTGTGGATTTTTTTGATGTTTTCGTCGGTAACCACCTCTTTCGGGCGTCCAGTGCGTTCAACGTCCTCCGTGCTCATTTCACCACGCTTGAATTTTGCATACCAATCAATTATTGTTGATTTCCCTGGGGCATAGTCCGGAAACTCATTATCAAGCCAAGTTTTTGCTTCCACCGTATTTTTTCCCTTCAGAAAACAGTATTTTATCAGAACACGAAATTCCTTTTCCATTCCATTTTTTTCACAATAACAAAAGTTGCTTCACAAAAGACGCTCTATCTCACAAACTAATTGACTTACAGACGTCAAATTTTGATAAGAATCATTTGAAGGTTGGTACTATATAAAAATAATATGCATTTAATACTAGCGACGCCATCAATGTGTCAGACCGGGGACTTATCAGCCAACCTGTTATAATTGTGTTTGAATACAAATAAAAGCATATGTTTGTAATTTATTTTGAAAACACTCCAAATATTTATTTATGTACCAAATATTTAAGAGTATGGTCACACGAGGGAAATATTTGACCATAATAAGTGTCAAAATGTTTCCAGGACCATTCTTTAAATATCGGGTTCCCGTTTTTGGAAAATACTCCTATTATGATGTCAAATAATCAAATATGAGTTAGAAATATGTTAGCTAGATTGACTGTGAAGATGAACTCTTTTTTCTAATTTTCTCAAATATTTGCGCGTACCGTAAGTCGAGAAGCAGGCATGAACGTATACTAAGCAGCCTACACTTTTATTTGTTATAATTAAACCTACATATACTATACTCTAACGCTCTTTCTCTCTCTCTGACATTTCTAAACATGTATATGCCCTACAGGAAATAGACAAAACCGCAGAACCGGTACAGGACTAGTCCCTGGTTTGTACGGACCAGTCCCAGTTCTGGTCAAAACGTATGTGAGGGACCGGTCACATTAATGGGTTTGTCATTGATGGGGTAAATTAACAATTTAGGACGCATCTTGGACTCATCCCAAAGGACACATCCTGGGACAATTTAGCAGGAGCACCCCATAGACAGGTCCTCAGGAACCAATCTCGGACAAACTCTTAGAAATCTGTTTCAATTTGGACATCCCAATCGAACCCAAAATGAAAAAAAAACAAGTACATACGGCCGTAAGTTCGGCCAGGCCGAATCTTATGTGCCCTCCACCATGGATTGCGTAGAAACTTCTACGAAAGACTGTCATTCACAATCGAATTACTTGGATTGTGGTATCTTAAAACTTCTTAACATCGTTTTCTAAATTGTGAGTTAGTCCATACGTGGTATATATTAGACAAACACAGTTATGTATAGGTAAGTCTACAAATAAATACGAATCGATATGGACTTTTTGCACGGTGCATAGAGAGCCAGAATTGAAATACGGGGGTCGCTTATATGGGGGCTATATAGAATCATGCACCTGATATGGACCAATATTTGTGTGATTGGGGATCGATTTATCTGAGGGCTATATATAACTATAGACCGATATGGACCTAGTTAGGCATGGTTGTTAACGGCCACATACTAGCACAATGTACCAAATTTCAACTCACTCGGATGAAATTTGCTCCTCCAAGAGGCTCCAAAACTAAATCTCGGAATCGGTTTATATGGGGGCTATATATGACTATGGACTGATATGAACAAATTCCTGCATGGTTGTTGGATACCATATACTAACATCACGTACCAAATTTCAACCAATTCGGATGAATTTTGCTCTTCCAAGGGGCTCCGGAGGTCAAATCTGGGGATCGGTTTACACGCAAAAAAATAATTCTTTCCTCCCAAACGAAATTTTAGACAAACAAAGTTCGTTTCTCATTTGCTTTTCGCTGTAAGGAAGTGTATTTGGAAGAAAAGTATATACTTTTTGTGATAAACGTTTATTCTTTTCCAGGATGTAAAAACAATTTCATAACGACTAGCTCAAAAAAAACATTATTTTCTTGCTAATTGCATTGTCCCTCACATCTTTCTCACATCCACGAGGATTTTTAGTTCTTAACACCTTTTCCTGTAATACCAACAATGTAGAAGAAATTATACGATTTTATAAATTTTTAAACTTTTTTTTACCTTTCGCCTGGACGGAGAATCGAACCGCGGACCATGCACATTGTAAGCCAACACACTAACCACTGAGCTATGTACCTGTTATGGTCATCAATAGATACATATCCATATAAGTTATATTTATGTAGCATAGCTTGTGGCGCCCACGAACCGAATAAACAAAGTTTATTTAACAGAAACAAAAATTTGTTTGGCACCGTGGAGCAGTGGTAGCTACGTCCGACTCTCATGCCAAGGGTCGTGGGTTCGAGCCCTGCTTCGGCCAAAGTTTTTTTTTTTTTGCTTTTGTTTTTTTTTACATACGTTCCAGATATATTCGGAAGATTCCGAAAAAAATGTTTAACACTACATTGTACTATATTAAATTTTGAACTGTAAAATGTGTCTTATTAAAGACCTAAAGTCAGAAAAGAACAGTGTTTGATATAAACGAAATGGACTGTGTTGTTATTTCAAAAATAACTTTTTTTATTGAAAAAATAAAAATGTTGTAACAAACGAATTTTTTTGGTAATAAAAGTTTAAAATTTTCGAAGCAATTCAAAAAACTCTAACAAAAGAAAAACGTTTTTGGTACACGTTTTCCAAACGTTTTTTTTCTTTGCGTGTATATGGGGGCTATATATAATTATGGACCGATTTCGACCAATTTTTGCATGGGTATTTGAGACCATATACTAACACCACGTACCAAATTTCAACTGAATCAGATGAATTTTGGTCTTCCAAGAGGCTCCGGAGGTCAAATCTGGTGATCGGTTTATATGGGGGCTATATATAATTATGAACCGATGTGGACCAATTCCTGCATGGTTGTTAGAGACCATATACTAACACCATGTACCAAATTTCAGCAAGATCGGATGAAATTTGCTTCTCTTAGAGGCCTCGAAAGCCAAATTTGGGGTCCGTTTATATGGGGGCTATACGTAAAAGTGGACCGATATGGCCCATTTGCAATACCATCCGACCTACATCAATAACAACTACTTGTGCCAAGCTTCAAGTCGATAGCTTGTTTCGTTCGGAAGTTAACGTGATTTCAACAGACGGATGGACGGACGGACATGCTCAGATCGACTCAGAATTTCACCACGGCCCAGAATATATATATTTTATGGGGTCTTAGAGCAATATTTCGATGTGTTACAAACGGAATGACAAATTTAATATACCGCCCATCCTATGGTGGAGGGTATAAAAACTTGAAATATGTCGAACAATAGGTTATTCTGATAATTTTATTTCACTAAATGTGAAAATGTTTGATATTAAAATCTTAATGGATCTAAGATTTTAATATCAAACGAATACGGAAATAAATAAATTACGACTATTTAAAAATTGCAACTAACTGGAACACATGTACCAGTTCTGTAATAGGTCCGTCAGTGGCAATTTGCACCAATTTCCCGTAGGGTGCTTATACAAAATTTCCAAACTAATATATGTTTGCATCCAGTGATATTACATTTAAGAAACTTTAATGTCCCAGCCATTATATGTTCTAACATAAAGGGTGATACGGTCAAAATTTGGTCAATATAAACTTGACGTATTACTTTCAATTTTGCATTTAAAAAACTGGAGTGTTGCTCCTATTTTGATTTTGGAATTCACTCTTCAGTTGTCAAATTGCCGTCCAAGCAAGAAGATCAGCGTATCAAAATTTTGCTCGTGCATCGCGAAAATCCGAGCTACTCGCACGCAAAGCTGGCAAAATCGCTAAAAGTTGCCAAATCAACCGTTACAAATGTAATTATAGTGTTTGGGGAACGTTTGTCGACAGCCAGGAAGTCTGGATCGGGGGGAAATCGAAAACCGGAAGCCGCTGAGACGACAAAGAGAGTTGCCGGTAGTTTCAAGCGAAACCCTAACCTCTCTCTCTCCGAGATGCCGCAAATAAGCTGGGTGTATCGTCTACAACCGTGCATCGAGCCAAAAAACGAGCCGGACTATCGACTTACAAGAAGGTAGTGACTCCAAATCGCGATGATAAACAAAATACGACGGCCAAAGCGCGATCCCGGAGGCTGTACACGACGATGCTGACGAAGTTTGACTGCGTGGTAATGGACGACGAAACCTACGTCAAAGCCGACTACAAGCAGCTTCCGGGACAGGAGTTTTATACGGCAAAAGGAAGGGGAAAGGTAGCAGATATTTTCAAGCACATAAAACTGTCAAAGTTCGCAAAGAAATATCTGGTTTGGCAAGCCATCTGTACCTGTGGCTTGAAAAGCAGCATTCTCATAGCTTCCGGGACTGTCAACCAAGAAATTTACGTGAAAGAGTGTTTGAATAAACGTCTGCTGCCTTTCCTGAAGAAACACGGTTGTTTCGTACTGTTTCGGCCGGATTTGTCTTCTTGCCATTACGGTGAAAAGGCCATGAAGTGGTACGCCGCCAACAACGTGCAGGTGGTTCCCAAGGACAAGAACCCTCCCAATATGCCAGAGCTCCGCCCAATTGAGAAATACTGGGCTATTGTCAAGCGGAACCTAAAGAAGACCAAAAAACTGCTAAGGACGAGCAGCAGTTCAAGGCAAACTGGCTTTCTGCGGCGAAGAAGGTGGCTGTAAAAAATCTGTTGGCAGGTGTCAAGCGTGAGAGAAATTTAATTTGATTTTTTAAATAAACGATTTCACCGATTTACACGCGTTTTCCCTTGACCAAATTTTGACCGTATTACCCTTTATTATGATTAGGACAACATACTATCCACTGGGCTACGAACTATCGCTATATTTGGTATGAAATTTCAAAATCTGTCTTATTAAAGATTTAAGGTCAGAAGAAAACATTGTTTGATATAAACGAAATTGACTGTTCCTTTGGATCAAAAATTATTTTTTTTCATGACAAAAATAAAAAAAATTTGTAGCAAAAAACTTTTTTGGTG
Source organism: Haematobia irritans (assembly GCF_050003625.1). Taxonomy (NCBI): domain Eukaryota; kingdom Metazoa; phylum Arthropoda; class Insecta; order Diptera; family Muscidae; genus Haematobia; species Haematobia irritans. The sequence goes on from NC_134400.1 coordinate 168,890,058, forward strand.
ATGAAAATTTGAAATCTTTGAAGAAATTAAAAAAATAAGTATAAACCGTAGTAAGTTCGGCTGGGCCGAATTTTGAATACCCACCACCATGAATAAAATATAATAGTTTCCTTTGAAAACTCTTCGTCGGTGCGGGTATCTTGATAATATATGTAGGATTTAAGGGGGTTTGATGACAGATATTGTCCCAAGAAGATCAATTGAACCAGTACACTTCCCGAAGATAAATTTAAAGATTCTACCTATGAATACCAGATCAGATTCTGGATTTATAAGAACCAATTTTGTTTGAATTTTAGAGAAAGCATAAACATATCGTTTAAATGATGAAAAAACTTGATTTGAAATCTTAAATCCGTAGATTTTTACCGCCATTATCTGGAAATTTTACTTTTAGTTTCAAGCAATTGATATGATCCTACCCTCAAGAAGTGAAATCGGTCGATCGATAAATTTCTTACATTATGGAAATAAGAAATAAATGCGATACAAAATTTTGAGGGTCAAAAATACAAGTATATTTATATTTTCAGGCAAAGTGGATAAAAATACAGATTCTAGCAGCTTAAGAACTAAATCCGGGAGGTAGATCAATATGGGGGCTATACCAAAACATGGACCAATGCTCAAAATTTTCGGCACACCTCTTAATGTTCCTCAAATACCTCTAGAATTCAAATTTCAGACAAACTACGAAATCTAAAATCGGGCGATCAGTCTGCACACCATTTTTAGTGGTCCTAAAATACATCTCGATTTCCAATTTTAGACAAATCGAATAAAAACTACGGTTTCTATAAGCTCTAGACCCCAAATCGGGGGATCGCTTTATATGGGAGATATATCAAAACTGGGAACGATATTCCCCATTTTCGACACACCTATTTGTGATCTTAAAATACCTCTAGATTTTCAATTTCAAGCAAATCGGATAGAAAATACAGTATCTAGACGGCCAAGAAGTAAAATCGGGAGATCGGTCTATATGGGGGCTATACAAAAACGTGAACCGATACTCCCCATTTTCGACACCTCTATTTGTGGTCTTAAAATACCTCTAGATTTTCAATTTCATGAAAATCGGATAGTAAATACAGTTTCTAGAAGCCCAAGAATTAAAATCTGGAGATCGGTCTATATGGGGGCTATACCGAAACATGGACCGATACTCACCATTTTTGGCACAACTCTTTATGGTCCTAAAATACCTCTAGATTTCCAATTTCAGGCAAATAGGATAAAAACTTCGGATTCTAGAAGCCCAAGAAATAAAATCGGGAAATCGGTCTATATGGGGCTATACCAAAATATGAACCGATACTCACCATTTTCGGCACACCTCTTTATGGTCCTAAAATACCTCTAGATTTCAAATTTCAGACAAATTGGATCAAAACTACGGTTTCTATAAACCCAAGGCCCCAAATCGAGAGGTCCTTTTATATGGGGACCATACCAAAACATGGACCGATACTGACAATTTTTGGCACACGTATTTGTGGTCCTACAATACCTCTAGATTTCCAATTTCAGGTAAATTGAATAAAAACTGCGGTTTATATAAGCCCAAGAAGTAAAATCGGGAGATCGGTCTATATGGGGGCTATACCAAAATATGGACCGATACTCACAATTTTTGGCACACGTATTTGTGGTCCCACAATACCTCTAGATTTCCAATTTCAGGTAAATAGAATAAAAACTGTGGTTTCTAAAAGCCCAAGAAATAAATCGGGAGATCGGTCTATATGGGGGCTATACCAAAACATGGACCGATACTCACCATTTTTGGCACACCTCTTTATGGTCATAAAATACCTCTAGATTTCAAATTTCAGGTAAATTGGATAAAAACTACGATTTCTATAAGCCCGAGACCCCAAATCGGGAGGTATATGGGGACTATATCAAAACCTGGACCGATATAGCCCATCTTCGAACTTGACCTGCCTGCAGACAAAAGACGAGTTTGTGCAAAATTTTAGCACGATTTCTTCATAATAGAAGACTGTAGCGTGATTACAACAGAGAGACAGCCAGACAGACAGACGGACATGGTTATATCTTAGAATTTCTCCCTGATCAAGAATATATATACTTCATATAGTCGGTAATCGATATTTCGACAAACTTATTATACCCCCGTCACCATTCTATGGTGGTGGGTACAAAAACTCGAACAAACGAAAAACTGTCTCAGTACACCTTTCCAAAAGTCTTTTTTTCCTTGCGTGTATATGGTCTAAATAATCATTAAAAGGCTGCGGTAGAAATTTCCAAACATAATTTGTCTATACGTGAGAAAATGCAGCTACATAGAATATATAGATTTTCTTTAGAAGTAATTAATATTAAATTGAATTGATAACCTCCATGATAGGATGGATATGGTATTGTTATATTAACTCCCCAGCAAAAATACACTTTTCTGGGTATTACTAATATGAATTGAAACATTTATAACTTTTGAGTTAATTATGATACCATTATGATTTTTATTGATTTTTGCAGGGAAAATTGTTTTAAAAAATATTGCTGAATATAGATTGCAACAATAAAAATTTTGTAACAAAAAAAAATTCCATATCGCTTCATAATTATATTATATGGGAGCCACCATGGTGCAATGGTTAGCATGCCCGCCTTGCATACACAAGGTCGTGGGTTCGATTCCTGCTTCGACCGAACACCAAAAAGTTTTCCAGCGGTGGATTATCCCACCTCAGTAATGCTGGTGACATTTCTGAGGGTTTCAAAGCTTCTGTAAGTGGTTTCACTGCAATGTGGAACGCCGTTCGGACTCGGCTATAAAAAGGAGGTCCCTTGTCATTGAGCTCAACATGGAATCGGGCAGCACTCAGTGATAAGAGAGAAGTTCACCATTGTGGTATCACAATGGACTGAATAGTCTAAGTGAGCCTGATACATCGGGCTGCCACCATTAGCGTAGGCTATAGCCCCCCTAGCTAAAAATTAATGGTTATAGGTTCAATTACTGTTTTATTTTATAAAACTAAATAAAAATCAGACTTGATCATAACTAGACAACTAATTTATAATAAAGAAACTAAAAATAGTTCTACACTTTTTCCCAGCAAAAAAATTGGGAGTTATTATAAAGGCATAACTTTAAAAGCACTTCCTCACAAGGAAGTTCATTATTTTAACCCAATTTTTATAACTCGTTTTTTATATTCTTACGCCCATTTTCATGAAACCCCGTTAGTGCTCCGTTAGCTAACGAACTTTTAAACCGTACTACGAACATATCTGACATCTTGCTTATATATTCCATATGTCAGTTAGGATCTTAACTGCTGAAAAATTCTCAGTTAAAGTTAACCGGAGAGAAGATATTTCGATTTTACTTTCTGTTAACTGGGAGTTAAAACCTAACAGAGCTACATGAAATTGGCCGTTAATGGGTATTTTTGGTTTCAAATAGGATAAAAAAAGTAGAATTAATAAAATGACAAAAATTATTTAAATGATGTCGAAAAAAATCTAATTCCATTCTGGAAAAATTGCGAAGTTTTGAAAATATTTTAGGTCAAACGTTCCCATTTCCCATTATTTATTTGGGAAAATATCAATTTGAATTTTTTAATTCACATTCAAAACACTGAATTCAGATCACACCTTAAGAAGTAATGCAAATTCAGTGCAACGGTTGTTGAAATGGTGGGCATCCGTCCTATGACATGTCCATTTTAAATTCATCGCTTCTGCGCCAATTTTGCATCTCTTCCGGACACAAAAAGAACAGGTTCATAACTCTTTTGGCGATTCTGTTTTTTTGCACCGTTATTAAGATATTCATTTATAAAAGAATAGTTTTAATATCAATTACAATTTTTGTAATTAAATCGACTAAAACTCTGACTAAACAAATTAATAAAGGTGCTTTAGTTATTAAACTAAACATAAATTTAGGAACTTAAATCATAAGTTCAACCAAAGTTTTATTTCATAAATATCAGACTTCTAACATTCACTTATAATAAATAATTCACTTATATAAAAATAAAGCTATATATTGCCATCGGCAATTGAACTGAAAATTCTTTAGCGGAACTTTGTGCTAAAGATATGAAATTCTTTATTGGAACTTTGTGCGGTTTTATTTACTTGTTTAATATTATATAAAAGCAATAACAAATCGTAAATAGGTTTTCAAATTCTGGGGGGGGGCTAAAATTTTTCTGGGGGGGTCTAAGCCCCCTCCCCAGAAGCCTTCCTACGCTTATGGCTGCCACCTAACCTAACCTAATTATATTATAGCCCCCATGTAAACCGGTCCCCAGGTTGGACTTCTTGAACAAATTTCATTCAATCTGTTTGTTTCTTTTAAACAAACTTTTTTTACCGCAAAATATAAAACGCTGTTCGTTAGTCAAAATTTTTTTTTTTGCGTATAAAAAACTACTTTTCTATATCATGCATATGGGTTGCTACACCCTCAAAAAAAATCGCTTCTTTAACATATGTTCCAAACATATTTTGCAGGAAGCACATATATAATTGGATACTGCCGAAACATTAATATGATGATTGTGCTCGTTTCCTAACATACTCGCAATTTTCACTTCCACGAATTTTTTTAGTTCTTGGCACCTTTTTCTGTAATACAAATAATGTTGAAGAAATTATTCACTTTTATAATTTTTTTTTAAATTTTACCTTTCGCCTGCTCGGAGAATCGAACCGAGGACCATACAGTTTGTAAGCCAACACACTATCCACTGGGCTACGTAGCTGTTATAGTCACCAGTAGATAATTATCGTTATAAGATACATTTATATAGCATAGTTTGCAGCGCCCACGAGCCCATGCAAACATAACGTTATTTAACAGAAACATACATTTGTTTGCCACGTGGAGCAGTGTTTAGCATGGGGTCGTGGGTTCAATCCCTGCTCTGACCGAACACTTTTTTTTTTAATTTAACTTTAAAACTTTAAAATTTAGAAGGCATTCAAAAACTCTAACAAAAGAAGAACGTGGAGTCGAGTATAAACATACATAAATAATTTTATAATATAAACATAAATTTATTTAGGCGTGAACAGTTTTTTACTAGCATTTAACACCATCGCTCTAAAATGCCTTTTATTTTTCTTTAATAATTCATTTTAAAGAAAATAAACTTTTTATATTGTTTTAGCTGCAAAACTCGAACTTAATGCCCGCTTTTATATTTGAAGGTGTCCGTCAACTCCTCGTGGAGTACTTATTAATAAAAATGAACTAAACTTTGTTTTTATTCATTTTACTGTGTAATTATTCACTATTTCCTCCTTATTTCATTTTACTGTCCCAACTCTAAAAAGAGTATAGTGACCTTTCGTTATTTTTATGAAGACCCCTGATTTCATTTAACGATCCAAGAAACAAATTGTGCCCATAATGCCAAAATGATAAACAAAACACATGTCCACACATACATAAAATGCTGCTCTCAAGGCGAAATTCTCTTGGTTCCGAATGTCTATTCTCTTGGTTCCGAATGTATATTCTCTTTATTCAAATTAAATAATATTTAGACTTAAGCATATCAAATTTTTGGCCTTATCATAAAACAGTTCTCCGAAACAATATACAAGCGGTTTCACAGAAATTGTTCTCTTTGATTCTTTTGCTGTGTTATGTTGATATCTTTCGTCAACTCTCCCGGTTTCCATCTCTATTTCTTTCTCTATACTCTCTCTGTCGCTTTGAATAAAATATCACAACATATGTATGTTTAGTCGAAATTTGTAAATTTATATATGTTTGCATTCACACATATGATTTTTATGAATCATTCATGCCCCAAACATAATATATTCTAACATATTAATATAGATGTCCCAAACATTTAGTGTTAGTTTAGGAACATTACAAGTTTGCACTTAAATATATTGTGTTTTTAAATTGCGCCCGAAACACAGTTTGTTTATATCGGAACATATGAAAAACATATTTTTCTAACAGTGTAGAGATCTTGCGAATTGTGTTTACGATTATCGGAACAAGGAGGATATTCTTATTCATCGTTTCTTCTTGTTATACTTCGTTTCGACATAGAGATGATCAATATAATTAAGTTAGTAGCGGCATACGTCAGCTAGCCGCCGATATCCAGTTAGAGACTTTTTAAATCTAGATATTATAAAACAAAAAAAAAAAAAAAACAAAAACAAGAAGTTTGGATTAGAGCTTGACCCGCTTGCCTCTTATGGGAGGGTGATGAACGTCTTTATATTAAAATGATGTCATTCAAGGCGAACAGCAGCCAATGGAAAATACAACCTCACAGACGAAAGGTAATCGGCAACATTTCCAACAAGCAAACAAACATAGAGAAAAAATCAACACAAATCAAAAGATTTAAGACGCAAACTCAATAGGTTTGATGTTGTGTTGTAAACACATCCGCCTAAATCGATTTCTTCTTCTTCTTCTCCGTTACTTGTATGTATCATCAGGCTCTTTTGTAATAAAGAGGGTATTTCCTATGCTGGTCAGTAATGATACAAGAAAAAAAAAAACAAAAACAAAAATAAACTACATAATGACAGTTACCATACTAATTGTAATAGACACCTCGATCACATGCTCTCACACGTATACACTTACACTTATAAATTCACTCTGAGCCATAGAGATTATATCTCCTACAAACACTCAGTAAAACCATCAACCTCAATAGCCCTGGCCTAACTCGTTATGACCCAATCATTTTGTATATTTTTGTTGATGTTAGACCAAAGCTGCGGACAAAATGTGATGGATTTGAATTTATTCTACTTAATATCGCATAGGGTCGATTGGAGTCACAATAACAACAGCTTGATAATATTCTAGTATAGCAACCAATGAAAATAATCATTAACGTGTGTGTTAATGAAAAAAAACTTGCCAATGAATATTTCTTGAAAGTAATATTAAAAAGGTGAGGAAAAGAGAGTGCAAGCAAACAGACAGAGAATGAAGGAAACATAAAACCATAAAATAATTAAGTGAAAGCTATAAAATCGAAAAAAAGCAACAAAGTAAGATAAATTAGAAAATATGCATGCTAAGATAATCCGTTAAAGGTAAAGCTCTAGTACATTAGAGGTTATTAATGTATTCCCCCCATTGAGAGTATATAAAATTTAGTATGACTACTCCGACTTTGAAACTTCTATTATTGACTTAAGATAATTGTATAGCAAATACCTTTTGGTATTTTTAATAAAATTTCTCTTAATTTTTAAGCTCTAATCCACATAGTGGTCAAAGTCCTTCCGTCTGTCTCAAGACAATTGGATGCAATTGGTGATTTGTGGTGATTGTTTTTGCACAATTTAAATATTGCCTTTTATTTAAAGTGTGGTTTATATGTAGTGCAACCAACTTCTGATAGCTGACTGTGTCAGTTTCAGTGTCAGTTCATTTCATAGTCGACAAGCTTACAAAAGCATTTTGATCTATTGCATTCAGAAATAAAGTTATTCGCGATGAAATTCAACCGTGATTGCTTTAGAATTGGCTGGAAATCCAAACGTGGCTATCTTTAGAGACCTCCAGCATTTAAGTGTACCTAAATCTTTTGTTTCTCGTATTAGTGCTCGTTAAAGTGGTATTGACAGTATTACATTCACGCTTGCCACAGTTTGTTCAATTCTACCAAACATGGTCCATTTTTTACTGTTTGGTAGACTGGTAGAAATCTTGATTTTTTGTTAGATTTTGCGAAACATTCCTCTCCAACTAAAAGGTACTTCTATTCTATATATAAATAAAATTGTGGAAAAATTTGCTATCGAAATAAAATTGTGACAATTTTTCTATAGAAATAAAATTTTAACAAAATGCTCTAAAATATTGGAAAATTTTTCTATAGAAATAAAATTTTGGAAATATTTTCTATAGAAATAAAATTTTGCAAAAAAAAAATGTCTATAGAAATAAAATTTTGACAAAATTTTCTATAGGAATAAAAATATCCAATGTTGACCAGTGAATAATCAAGCTCGAGATCATTTTTGTTGTTTTAATATTACCCAGCAAAAAAAGCGTCGCCAAAAAAGTAATGAAAATGTTCTTTTTGGATCCGCAAGTGGTGTAAAATTGACGCAGAAGCGATGAATTTAACATGGGCTTGTCATAGGACGGAAGTCCTCCATTTCAACAGCCGATGCACTGAATTTGCATCACTTCTTTAGGTGTGATCCGAATTCAATGTTTTGAATGTAAATTAAAAAATTCTGTGATATTTTGCCAAATAAAAAAATTTTATAATTTTTTATAATTTTTAATGCATTCTAACGCTTATCTGAATAGTTTGGCCTCAATTATTTTCAAAAATTCACAATTTTTTCACATTGGATTTAGCATTTTTTTGACAAAATTTAAATAATTTGTACGATTTTATGAATTCTTAAACTATTTTTAACCAATTTGAAACAAAAAAAGTTAAAATTACCCAATAAAAATATGAAAAAACCATTTTATAAAAAAATTTAATGAAAAGAACTTCCTCTGTAGTTAAAATAAAGAACATCATTGGGAGTACATCTTCTGGAAGTGCTTTTAAATTTGTGCCTTTGGAAGAACTTCCAAATTTTTTTGCTGGGTTATTATTATTTTATTTTGTTTCCGATATTTCGCAATTACTTGAATTACATCTTCATTGGGATGTACACTACAAAATAGATAAAAATTTAATATCACAGAATTGATTAATTGATGACAAATATTTTTAGTGTATATGTACATATAAAACGATCACTCACATAAAAAGAAGTTTACAACACAATTAAGTTCCCAGCAAAAAAAGTGTCGCCAAAAAAGCAGTGAAAATGTTCTTTTTGGATCGGGAAGTGGTGAAAAATTGACGCAGAAGCGATAAATTTAACATGGGCTTGTCATAGGACGGATGTCCCCCATTTCAACAGCCGTTGCACTTAATTTGCATCACTTCTTAAGGTGTGAAGCGAATCCAATGTTTTGGATGTGAATTAAGAAATTTTGTGATATTTTGACGAATAAATAATTTTTAAAATTTTTTACGATTCAAATTCAAATATTTTCAAAAAATCGCAATTTTTCTAAAAAGGCTTTAGATTTTTTTCGGCAAAATTTAAATAATTTGCACTATTTTATTAATTAATAATTTGTTTTTAAACTTTTTGAAACAATTTTAAATTTCCCTTTAAAAATATGAAAAAGCGAGTTATAAAAAAATTGACTCAAACTGCAGTTAAAATAAATAACATCTTAGGAAGGACATTTTCGGAAGTGCTTTTAATGTTGTGCCTTTAGAAGAACTTCCAACATTTTTTTTTGCTGGCTTACTCATATTGCAATGTTCGTTTTGTGTGTTCGTTTCATGTTGTTTCTCTTCTCCAATGAAACGACCACACAAAACGAAAAGAGGGGAGCAGTGCAAAATGGACTTTTGGCAAGAGTAGTGCAACTACCCAGCAAAAAAAGCGTCGCCAAAAAAGTAATGAAGATGTTCTTTTTGAATCTGGAAGTGGTGCAAAATTGACGCAGAAGCGAAGAATTTAACATGGGCTTGCCATAGAACGGAAGTCCTCCATTTCAACAGCCGTTGCACTGAATTTGCATCACTTCTTTAGATGTGAGCCGAATTCAATGTTTTGGGTGTAAATTAAAAAAATCAAATAAATAATTTTTATAATTTTTAATGGATTCTAACATTTCACCTCAAATATTTTCAAAAATTCACAATTTTTAAGATTGTATTTAGCATTTTTGTCGACAAAATTTAAATGGTTTGTACCATTTTATGAATTCTTACTCTGTTTTTAACCTATTTGAAACAAAAAAACTTAAAATTATTAAAAGTATGAAAAAACCAAGTTATAGAAAATTGAAATAAAATAATTTCCTGGGTAGTTAAAATAAAGAACATCATTGGGAGTGCATCTTCTGGAAGTGCTTTTAAAGCTGTGCTTTTGGAAGAACTTCCAATTTTTTTTGCTGGGTACTTTAAGAATAGGAAACTAAATTAATGTAATATAAATTTCAATACATATAAAATTTTGTCAACATTTTCAGATATAAAATTTTGACAAAATTTTCTATAACAATAAAATAATGACAAAATTTTGCCTAGAAATAAAATTGTGGAAAATTTTTCTTTATACTTTATATATTTTGGAAAAATTGTCTATAGAAATATGATTTTGGAAAAATCTTCTCTAAAGATAAAATTTTGGAAAATTTACTTAGAAACAAAATGTTGACAAAATTTTCCATAAAAATAAAATCTTGATAAAATTTTCTAAAAAAAAATATCTATAGAAATAAAATTTTAACAAATTGTCTATCGAAATAAAATTTAGACAAAATACTCTATAGAAATAAGATTTTAAGAAAGTTTTCTATAGATATACAGTTTTGAGAAAATTTTCTATAATTTTGGAATTATTCGTTTAGCTTGAGGCCATGGAGTAAGGAGGTCATGGAGCTTTGTAAGGAGAAAGTCCATAACTTTGTACAATATCATATCTCACTGAAGATGATCACCGATTGTGTAGCGAAATATCCGAGAACAGCAACGTCTCAATAAAAAAGTAATGAAAAACAACAACACCTGCATTTTTCATTAGTCCATGACCTCAAGCCAAACGAATAATCTTAAAATTGTAAAATTCCAAAGGTCAACTAACAAAATTTAAAAAAAAAATCTAGAGAAATAACAATTTGAGAAATTTTTCTAATTTTTTTTTTTTCTAAATATGAAATTTTGACAAAATTTTCTATAGAAATAAAATGTTGACAAAATTTTGTATAGAAATGAAATTTTAACAAAATTTTCTATAAAAATAATATTTTGATAAAATTTTCAATAGAAAAAAAAAATTGGCAAAATTTCCTATAGAAATAAAATTTTGTAAAACTAAAATTTTGACAAAATTTTCTATGAAAATACAATTGTGACAAAACTTTCTATAGAAATATTGGAAATTGTTTTCGAAATTAAAAAAATTAAATGGTCCCGAAAAATAAAAATAATATTTTGACAAAATTTTCTATAAAAAAAATTAGCAAAATTTGCTATAGAAATACAATTTTGTAAAACTAAAATTTTGACAAAATTTTCTATGAAAATACAATTTTGACAAAACTTTCTATAAAAATATTGGAAATTGTTTTCGAAATTAAAAAAAAAAATTAAATGATCACGAAAAATGTACCTGGTATTTATGACCATGTAATGATTCTAGTCGATGAATGGACACGAAAAACTGGATGTGAAAAAGTCATCAGGCATAGGCTCCAATCCACGCGGGGATGAACTTTTTAAGTTTATTTTCATTATTTCAATGGAGGATCCCGGAATGGGAAATTGACTATGGTATTAAAATAAAAGGCGTTTTATTGACATTTAATTAAATAAAGAATTTTGTAACAATATTTTTTTGTGATAAAAGTTTAAACATTTTTAATTAAAACAAAAACTGTACAACCAGACCAACATTTGTGATACCCGTTTTATATTTCTTTGCGTGTTTCACAAAATGCAAAAAGTCTTTATTACTAATCAAATACCCAAGATTAACTGCCTGTTCGTGTAATTTTCGTTCGCCTCAAGACGAACGAAACGTCAAAAATTACACGTTGATATCTCGAGAACTAGGGTCTGTCGAATGAGATTTATTTCGGTGTTCGATAGAAAAACACAAAGGATGAGATCATGGCAAATTTCGATGTTTTGCAGCAAATATATCTAAAGTTATTTTGGTCCCACTGTACACGAACGATTCGTCTCAAGACGATTTTGGCTTTCATGAACAGGCAGTAAAAGTGTTTACAGTCAATACCATACTCACTTAACCTCGTCGTAGTTTTACGTTTCACTCTAAACTCATTTGTGTTGGACACAAATTACCTGAAACAGATGTTTTGAAATTTCCATTGGATTTTAATGTGTATTGCATACGGCTAAATGTGGCATTTCTTCAACTAAAAAATAAACTGATTTGTTAATTCCCAAACTTCCTAGGTTTATTGGTGAGTCTACATCCAATTGGAAAGAAGGCGAACAGATGTTTCTTAAAGTTAACACTTAATTTGACGGTAATTTCCATTGAAATGGACAGCTGGCCTATAAATGTGGTAATAAGAATTTTCCTAGACATTTATGCTCAATTAACACCGTCATTCCGTGTTACTCTAAGGGATAAAAAAAATACAAACCAAGATACCTATGGATGGCCTATACTTAGCTAGTGTTTCAAATCATAATATAAACCTTAATCGCAAAAAACAAGAGTTCAAATTGCCATTCATAGTTTTCAAATAGTCCCCAGCAGTGTGACCAGATCTAAAAATTTTTTGCAGCTATGTTAAATCAGCGTTTAAATAATGCTAAAAACAATATAAAAATGCCAAAAAAAATAATGCTAAACTCATCGAATACCCCTCTTACACCCAGAAAAGGAATATGATCACCTCAAACATGTTTTAAGAGCAAAATGTTATTTTTGGGTGGTGACCATGTAGCATGGTTTTCGCAACCATGTTATTTTCTCGGAAATCATGTATCTGATTTCGGCAAGCAGGTTATATTTGACGAGAAAATAACATTTTAGTGGCAAACATGTTACATGGTCACCATACAAAAATAACATTTTGCTCTTGAAACATGTTTGAGGTGATCATATTCCTTCCCTGCGTGTAGATAAGTAAAGAAAGCCGGGCGCAGCCGGCTATATTGTACTACACTCCAAGACACTCCTATCCCAAATGCTAACATTCTTTTTGGGAGATTTATTGGGAAAAGTTTACCAATATACACCTGGCAATGTATACATATTTAGAAGCTATATAAAAACTGAAGCGATATTCTATCACCAAAATGTAATAACAAATGGCTTTATATCTGCACACAGAGAAGAGTGAACTCATTAGTGAGTTAGTTTTAACTAACCAGTGTTAAAACTGGACTTCGTATGTCGCTAAAGAAGCATGTACCCACAGTAAGTTCAACATTTTCCTATGGGTTGGTAATTTGTTTTAACTTTTGTTCAAATTTAACTGTTAAGAAGTAAAACAAGTATATACAGTAGTAAGTTCGGCCGGGCCGAATCTTAAATATCCACAACCATGAATCAAATATAACAGTTTCCTTTGAAAATTTCAGGGGGGTTTGATGACAGGTATTTTCCCAAGCAGATCAGTTCAACCAGTACGCTTCCCACAGATAAATGTAAAGATTTTACCTATGAAGACTACATCAGATTCTGAATTTATAAGAACCATTTTTTGTTTGAGTTTTAGAGGAATCATAAACATCTCTTGTAAGTGTGCAAGAAAATGATGAAATAACGCCTTGATTTGAAATCTATAATCTTTGGATTTTCATCCCAATTATTTAAATGCTTACGAGAAGTAACATGTGGAAATTTTGCATTCAGTTTCAAGCAATTTTCATGATCAGTGCGCCTTCTATACCCTCAATAAGTGAAATCGGTCCATATGGAGGCCTTACCAAATGGACCGATAAAACTAAATCATATACACTTTGTTATGGGTCTAAAATGCCAGTATATTTTCAATTTGTGGCAAATCGGATAAAAACTACAATTTCTAGAAACCCTAGGAGTTAAATCGGGAGTTCGGTGTAATGGGGACTATATCAAAACATAGAAACATACACACAGTATTCAGCACATTTAATTGTAGTTCTAGAATCTAGACCCCAAATCGGAGGGCCGGTTTATAAGTGGGCTATATCAAAAACTGTACCGATACCCAATATATTCGGCACACCCCTTTGTGGTCCTAGAATACCTCTAGATTTCCGATTTCAGGCAAATTGGATAAAAGCTACAGATTCTAGAAACCCAAGAAGTAAATCTGGAGATCGGTCTATATGGGTGCTATATCGAAACATCCGGTACTCACCATTTTCGACACACGTCTTTATGGTCATAGAATACCTCTAGATTTCAAATTTCAGGCAAATTGGATAAAAACTACGGGTTCTAGGAGCCCAAGAAGTAAAATCGGGAGATCGGTCTATATGGTGGCTATATCAAAACATAGACCGGTACTCGCTATTTTCGGCACACGTCTTTATGGTCATAGAATACCTCCAGATTTCAAATTTCAGGCAAATTGGATAAAAACTACGGGTTCTAGGAGCCCAAGAAGTAAAATCGGGAGATCGGTCTATATGGTGGCTATATCAAAACATGGACCGGTACTCGCTATTTTCGGCACACGTCTTTATTTTCCTAGAATACGTTTAGATTTCAAATTTCAGGCAAATTGGATAAAAGCTACGGATTCTAGAAGCACAAGAACTAAAATCGGGAAATCGGTCTATATGGTCGCTATATCAAAACATGGACCGTTACTCACCATTTTAGGCACACGTTTTAAGGATCCTAGAATACCTCCAGATTTCAAATTTCAGGCAAATTGGATAAAAACTACGGATTCTAGAAGCCCAGAAAATAAAATCGGGAGATCGGTCTATATGGTGGCTATATCAAAACATGGACCGGTACCCACCATTTTCGGCACATGTCTTTAATTTCAAATTTCAGGTAAATTGGATTAAAACTACGGATTATAGAAGCCCAAGAAATAAAATCGGGAGATCGGTCTATATGGGGGCTATATCAAAGCATGGTATATCAAGCATGGTTCTAGAATACCTGTAGATTTCCAATTTCAGGCAAATCGGATAGAAAATACACTTTCTAGACGCCTAAGAAGCAAATCGGTCCATATGGGGGCTATACCAAAACATAGACCGATAGGCACTTTTTGATGGTTCTAAAATACCTCTAGATTTCCAATTTCAGGCAAATTGGATAAAAACTACAGTTTTTATAAGCCCAAGACCCCAAATCGGGAGGTCGGTTTATATGGGGACTATATAAAAACTTGGACCGATATAGCCCATTTTCGAACTTGACCTGCCTGCAAACAAAAGACGAATTTGTGCCAAATTTCAGGACGACAGCGTCATTATTGAGGGCTGTAGTGTGATTACAACAGATAAAAAGACAGATGGACATGCTTATATCGTCTTAGAAGTTCTCCCTGATCAAGAATATATATATTTGATATAGTCGGAAATCGATATTTCGATGTGTTACAAACAGAATGACAAACTTATTATACCCCCATCACCATTCTATGGTGGCGGGTATAAAAAATTTAATAACCCACTAAAAATATGAAAAATGCGACTTATAAAAAATCGACTTAAATGAACTTCCTATGAAGTTAAAATAAAGAACATCTTTGGGGGACATTTTTGGATGTGCTTTTGTAGTTGTACCTTTAGAACAACTTCCATTTTTGTTTTTTTGCTGGGACGTGTTAAAGATTTCAAGAAAAACACTTTGTGATTAATAGTTGGTTGTAAAAAAACGTTGGAATCTATGGGGTTTCTTTTTCAGTATACAAAAAATATCATTGAGATGATTATAAAATTATCACAGTAGCAATTATGGCCGTCATAGTCTTGTATTGTGATTTTCCCTTTTATTTAATTGTTTGTCCATCTGCCTGTATTGCTGTATAGTAGAACAAATGGATATTATGCAAAGAGACGCATGCGTGTCTTTATAGAAAATATTTTAAAAATGAATTTATTATACCCCATTAATGTTATTATTAGCAAAATGAATTACGTTTAGTACAGGTACGTGACTGGGCACAATATTTCTAGTGTGTAAACAGCTTCATATCTGCATAAATCTTTGTCCATGTAATAAGGAGAGATTTAGCAATTTAATAATATATTTGTTGCTTTTCGTGTGTAGCTTCACACCACAAAAAACTTTTTTCTTGGTTCAAATATATTGATATTGATTTAAATAGTTTGGTATAGATTTGAAATAAAGATATTTTTACTAAGCAACCCAACCTTAAGGTTCTTTAAAAGCCCTGCAAAAAACAATTGGTAATTATTCTCCCAAGATGTTCTTTATTTTAACTACACAGGAAGTTCTTTTAATTTGGTTTTTTATAACTCCCTTTATTCATATTTTTAATGGGTAATTTAACAGAGTAAAAATTAATAAGATGGTACAAATTATTTAAATTTTGTCGAAAAAGATGCTAAATCCTTTATATAAAAAAGTTTGCGAATTTTTTGGCAAAATGTTTCAGACGAGCGCTAGAGTGCATTAAAAAGTATAACAAGTATATACAACATTAAGTTCGGCCGGGCCGATTCTTAAATACCCACCTATGAGGACTATATCAGATTCTGGGTTTATAAGCACCATTTTTGTTTGAGTTTTAGAGGAATCATTAACATCTCTTGTAAGTGTGCAAGAAAATTATAAAATAACGTCTTGATTTGAAATCTTAAATCTGTAGAAGTAAAATCTGGAAATTTTACATTGAGTTTCAAGCAATTTTCATGATCAGTGCGTCTTCTATAGCCTCAAGAAGTGAAGTCGGTCTATATGGAGGCATTACCAAATGGACCGATAAAAACTTAATCCGATACACGTTTTCGTGAGCCTAAAATACCAGAATATTTACAATTTCAGGCAAATCAGATAAAAACTACGGTTTCTAGAAACCCAAGGAGTTAAATCGAGAGATCGTTCTATTGGGGGCCATACTAAAATATGGACCGATACTCACCGTTTTCGGCACACCTCTTTATGACCCGAAAATGTCTCTAGATTTCCAATTTCAGGCAAATAGTATAAAAACTTCGGATTCTAGAAGCCCAAAAAGTAAAATCGGTCTATATGGGGGCTATACCAAAATATGGACCGATACTCACCACTTTCAGCACACCACTTTATGGTCCTAAAATATCTCTAGATTTCCAATTTCAGACAAATTGGATAAAAACTACGGTTTCTATAAGCCCAAGAGCCCAAATCGGGAGGTCGTTTTACATGGGGACCATACCAAAACATGGACCGATACTCACAATTTTATGACCATAAAGAGGTGTGCAAAAAATGGTGAGTATCGGTCCATGTTTTGGTATATCCCCCATATACACCGATCTCCCGATTTTACTTCTTGGACTTATAGAAACCGCAGTTTTAATCAATTTACCTGAAATTGGAAATCTAGAGGTATTGTAGGACCAAGAAGTAAAATCGATCTCCCGATTTTACTTCTTGGGATTCTAGAATCCGTAGTTTTTACCCAATTTGCGTCAAATCGGAAATCTAGAGGTATTCTAGAAAAATAAAGAGATGTGGTGAAAATGGTGATTATCGGACCATGTTTTGATATAGCCCCCATATAGACCGATCTCCCGATTTTACTTCTTGGGCTTCTAGAATCCGTAGTTTTTACCCAATTTGCCTGAAATTGGAAATGTAGAGGTATTCTAGGAAAATAAAGGGATGTGCCGAAAATGGTGATTATCGGACCATGTTTCGATATACCCCCCAAATAGACGATCTCCAGATGTACTTCTTGGGCTTCTAGAATGCGTAGTTTTTATCCAATTTGCCTGAAATTGGAAATCTAGAGGTATTCTAGGACCATATAGAGGTGTGCCGAATATATTGAGTATCGGTACAGTTTTTGATATAGCCCCCTTATAAACCGGCCCTCCGATTTGGGGTCTAGATTCTAGAACTACAATTAAATGTGCTGAATGCTGTGTGTATCCTTCCATGTTTTGGTATAGCCCCCATTACACCGACCTCCCGATTTATCTCCTAGGATTTCTAAAAATTATCATTTTTATCCGATTTGCCACAAATTGAAAATATACTGGCAGTTTAGACCCATAACAAAGTGTATATGATTTAGTTTTATCGGTCCATTTGGTAAGGCCTCCATATGGACCGATTTCACTTATTGAGGGTATAGAAGGCGCACTGATCATGAAAATTGCTTGAAACTGAATGCAAAATTTCCACATGTTACTTCTCGTAAGCATTTAAATAATTGGGATGAAAATCCAAAGATTATAGATTTCAAATCAAGGCGTTATTTCATCATTTTCTTGCACAATTACAAGAAATGTTTATGATTCCTCTAAAACTCAAACAAAAAATGGTTCTTATAAATTCAGAATCTGATGTAGTCTACATAGGTAAAATCTTTACATTTATCTGTGGGAAGCGTACTGGTTGAACTGATCTGCTTGAGAAAATATCTGTCATCAAACCCCCCTGAAATTTTCAAAGGAAACTAATATATTTGATTCATGGTGGTGGGTATTTAAGATTCGGCCCGGCCGAACTTACTGCTGTATATACTTGTTAATTAAAAAATGAATATTTTTTTTTGAATATTTAAATATGAAACCAATTAAATTTTTAATCAACTATCATTTTCGTGTGTGAAGACATTTCAATTAAAATATGAATTGGATCAATTAGTTTTATGATTAAATCAGAAAAAACGTTTTGTTTGTATATTTCTCAATTAATGATATTTCTTGCTTTATTTTAAAATGTGGGTTTCCAACTGGAAAAATATCAGCAAAATATTCACAATAAAATAATATTAACAAACTTAATTGATAAAATTAACTTTTTTATAAGTTAAGAAAATTAAAGCAAATTTTAGGTATGAATTAACATTTTAATAGATAAACAAGTACATGTTATTTAATTAAAATGATACATAATACATAAACAATTTTATTTATATTCTTAACTGATCAAAAAGTTAATTATAAAACAAGTGTACACGGCCGTAAGTTCGGCCAGGCCGAATCTTATGTACGCGCCACCATGGATTGCGTAGAAACTTCTACGAAAGACTGTCATCCACAAATTTCAACTCACTCGGATGAAATTTGCTCCTCCAAGAGGCTCCAAAACCAAATCTCGGGATCGGTTTATATGGATGCTATAAATGATTATGGACTGATATGGACCACCTTTAGCATGGTTGTTAAATATCATATACTACCACCACTTACCAAATTTCAACCAGATCGGATGAATGTTGCTTCTCTAAAAGGCATCGAAGGTCAAATCTGGGTATCGGTTTATATGGGAGCTATATATAATTATGGACTGAAAGGAACCAATTCCTGCATGATTGTTGGATACCATACACTAACATCACGTACCAAATTTCAACCGAATGGGAAGAATTTTGCTCTTCCAAGGTGCTCCGGAGGTCAAATCTGGGGATCGGTTTATATGGGGCCTATATATAATTATGGACCGATATCGACCAATTTTTGCATGGGTGTTTGAGGCCATATATTAACATTACGTACCAAATTTCAACTGAATTAGATGAATTTTGGTATTCCAAGAGGCTCCGGAGATCAAATCTGGTGATCGGTTTATATGGGGGCTATATATAATTATGGACCGATATGGACCAATTTTTGCATGGTTGTTAGAGACCATATACTAACATCATGTGCCAAATTTCAGCCGGATCGGATGAAATTTGCCTTTCTTTGAGGCTGCGCAAGCCAAATCGGGGGATCGGTTTATATGGGGGCTATATATAATTATGGACCGATGTAAACCAATTTTTGCATGGTGTTTAAATACCATATACTAACACCATGTACCAAATTTCAGCCGGATCGGAAAAAAATTTGTTTCTCTTAGAGGCTCTGCAAGCCAAATCGGGGTTGATATGGGGGGCTATATATAATTATGGACCGATGTGAACCAATTTTTGCACGGTTGTTAGAGACCATATACTAACACCATGTACCAAATTTCAGCCGGATCGGATGAAATTTTCTTCTCTTAGAGGCCTCGCAAGCCAAATTTGGGGGTCCGTTTATATGGGGGCTATACGTAAAAATGGACCGATATGGCCCATTCGCAATACCATCCGACCTACATCAATAAGAACTACTTGTGCCAAGTTTCAAGTCGATAGCTTGTTTCGTTCGGAAGTTAGCGTGATTTCAACAGACGGACGGACGGACGGATATGCTCAGATATATATATATATATATATATATATATATATATATATATATATATATATATATATATATATATATATATATATATATATATATATATATATATATATATATATATATATATATATATATATATATATAGATTTTCAGATTTAATCGTTCATTTGATTGTGAGTATTTTGGTGATCTATTTTTCTACTTGGAATTCTAATTTTTTTAAATCAATAATAAATAAAATGTAAGAATTAAGTACCTAAGACTCTGCTCATCTTGTTAAATGTTAAATGTACTTCCACTCCTTCGTCTATCTACTTTTATAATTATTTGAAATTAAACTGTATCTTGGTAACGGATTTCTAGTGCTTCTACTTCGAAATCGCTGAATTTTAACCATCAAACACCCCAGCAAATTTGTAGAAAGGGAAACAATTTGCATTTGAAGCAATTAGATTGGCATTATTTCATTTGCATTCAATTCCAAATACAAATCAATTAGTGGAGCGTTGCATGGGGGTGAAGTGAGTAGAGCTCAAGTTTCGCATTTTTGCGGTATCATTCGTTTTTTTTTTATTTTTGCTAGTATACCAAGAGTTTTGAATAGAAATTTCCGGGGAGTTGCTATAGCTTAAATACAATGGCAGGTTTTTTCTTACGTGCTGCATTGTCCAGAAGTGATTGTTTGTAATTTGAAGTTGATTTCAGACCAAGTTTTTTTTCTTTCTTTTTCAAGTTTCAATAAAAAAAACACACACACACAAAAACCTTGCAAAGATAAAATATTATGTAATGAAGAATTCATTATTTTTGTTTTGAATATTAATATGTTTGGGTTTGGGGTTTTCTATCCTTACACAGAAAAATTTATAACTAAAATATCTCCGATCTTGTTTGAAGCCGAAATATGTTAAATTAAGACAAATTATAATTCTTACAGTTAACTTTTAAATCAAATTAAAACAAGTAAGTAAAGTAGAAAGTCGGGCGGGGCCGACTATATCATACCCTAAACCACCATTACAGAATTAGTAATCATAAGCATTTGTGGGGTAACATATAGGTCTGGGAGATAAACCGCAGTTGCATATTTAAGAAAATTAAGGGGTACATGTCTATGGGTGCTTAGTGTCAATCTGACTATAGCTCATAGTCAATGTTGCCAGGGAAAATGTTCGGTTTACCCTACAAGGAGAAAAAAGTTCCCTACTTTCCTATATATTCCAAAACAATTTTCCCTACTATATTTTTCGTTAAATTTAAAAAATTTTACAAAACAAAAATGGTTCTAAGTACTTTATTATCATAAAACATGAATATGCAACGTATATAACTTAGAATATAAATTTGTATTACGACCACGGTTGCCACAGTTGGTAGAATTCTACCCAAATTAGTAATCTTTTTTGTTAAATCTTTATAAAAATAAAATTTTGTAAAAAGTTTCTATAAACAAATTTTTGTGAGACATTTTTTTATAGAAATGACATTTTGACAATAAATTCTATAGAAATAAAATTTTGAGACAAAATTCCACAGAAATAAAATTTTGAGAAAAATTTTTATAGAAATGATATTTTGAAAAAAAAATTCTATAGAAATACAATTTTGACAAAATGTTCTATAGAAATAAAATGTTGACAAAATTTTCTACAGGAATAAAGTTTACCACACATTGTTAAAGATCAAGACTTGCCGGCTTCTAATTTCCTCCTCTAGAGCCACCAAAATGTAAAAATTATTACAAATTGTGTTGAGTGGAAATGTCCTACATTGTGGCCCTACGTCCCTACAAGACGCTAAATATTAGAAAAACCATACATATAGGGAATTTCCCCTACTTCTAGCAACCCTGGCTGTGTTGATATTGCACCTACGGAGTTAGTACACCCTCACAAAAAATCGCTTCTGTAACATATACTCCCAAACATATTTTGCTTCAAGCATATACATTTTTGGGTATTGCCCAAACATTTATATGTTTGATCTCTACCAATATATAATATGTTTGAAAGCATATTGGTCTAAACAATATATGTTTGGGTAGTCTATTTTCCAAACATTTTGTATTTTTGCATCCAAATTCAATAATGTTGTCTTCCAAAAAAACAATATGTTATTATGTGACCATATAATATGTTTGGAAGCATTTTGCACCCAAAAATATTATATGCTTAAAAAAAATTCTCCCAAACAATATTGTGCTCAAAATTTTATTTATTTATTTATATATTTACAATCATAATGAATTATGAAAATAAACAGGTAATATAGGTGCTAACAACATAGGTTTTCGACCTGAATGCTCAAAATTTTGTTTCTGCCCAATTGTATATTCCCCGACATCTTTCGCACTTCCACGAGATTTTTTAGTTCTTAGCACCTTTTTCTGTAATACAAACATTGTAGAAGAAATTATTCAATTTTATGATTTTTTTATTTTAATTTTACCTTTTGCCGGACGGGGATTCGAACAGCGGACCACACAGTTTGTAAGGATCAAAGAAGTAGCTGATCAATTGCCCAAGGAAAAATAACATGTTAATTTTGTAATAACAAGCAACAACCACCAACTTAATTCAATATCGCTCCCTGTTAAATAGCGCTCCAAGCTACTAAACACATATATGTTTATAGGCTATTTCTAAATTAATATATGTTTGCATCCAAACATATTATATTTACAAACATTTTATGTCCCAAACATAATATGTTCTAACATATTAACATATATGTCCCAAACATGTTATGCTAGTTTATGAACATTATATGCTTGCACTCAAAAATATTGTGTTTAAAAATTTGTGTTCCAAACATATAATGTTTATAGCCAAACATATGAAAAACAGTCTTTTTCATCCGTGTATGCCACTAATATTGAACCCATTATTAAAAAAGAGAAAATCGTTCAATTAGTGTTGGTAATAAATACAAATTTGTAAAAATCGAGCAATATTCTTATGTAAGAGCTACAAGTACGTATAAGAACGATCGGCTAGTACATCAAAATTTGAAATTTGAGTAACATTGGTTAATAAATAAGAGTACTATGGTCAAATTTGGGAAAATCGAGCGATGCATATATATGGAAGCTATATCTAAATCTGAACCAATTTGCATAATATTTTGCTGGTTTGATTAATACCACAAAAGGTTACCTTGTGCAAGATTTGAGTAAGATCAGTTACGAAATGAGGCCTGTATGGTCAAACATAAGGTTATAAGGGGCGAATTTTTCAAAATCAGGTGATACATATATGGGAGCTATATCTACATCTGAACCGATTTCGATGAAATTTTGCACATATAGTTAGTACTATAGATGACTGGATCTAGCCAACTTTTAGTAAGATCGGTTGATAAATAAAGGTTTTGTGGCCAAATTTGGGGAAATCGGGCGACACATATATATGGGAGCTATATCTAAATCTGAACCGATTTGGATGAAATTTTGCAGACTTGAAGGGCGATGGTAAATATTACCTTTTGCCAAATTTGGTGATGATCCGTTGGAAAAAACGCGCAACGTGACCCCATTAGTCGAAATCGGGCGATACATATATATGGGAGCTATATCTAAATTTGATCCGATTTCTTCCAAATTCAATAGCGTTCGTCCTTGTGCCCAAAAAACTCCCTGTACAAAATTTCATCGAAATCGGTTAATAATTGCGACCGGAATCCTGTGAACAACAAATACATGGACAGACGGACGGACGGACGGACACCAAGCGCTAGATCGACTCAGGAGGTGATTCTGAGTCGATCGGTATATATTTTATGGGGTCTAAAATCAATATTTCTGGTAGGCACATTTTTTGGCCGATCAAACTTATTATACCCTGACCACTATGTGGTTTAGGGTATAAAAAGAGAAAATCGTTAAATTAGTGTGGGTAATAAATACAAATTTGTAAAAATCGAGCAATATTCTTATGTAAGAGCTACAAGTACGTATAACTACGATCGGCTAGTATATCAAAATTTGAAATTTGAGTAACATTGGTTAATAAATAAGAGTACTATGGCCAAATTTGGGAAAATCGGGCGATGCATATATATGGAAGCTATATCTAAATCTGAACCAATTTGCATAATATTTTGCTGGTTTGATTAATACCACAAAAGGTTACCTTGTGCAAGAGTTGAGTAAGATCAGTTAAGAAATGAGGCCTGTATGGTCAAACATAAGGTTATAAGGGGCGAAGTTTTCAAAATCAGGTGATACATATATGGGAGCTATATCTACATCTGAACCGATTTCGATGAAATTTTGCAGATATAGTTAGTACTGTAGGGGACTGGATGTAGCCAACTTTTAGTAAGATCGGTTAATAAATAAGGGTTCTATGGCCAAAGCTATATCTAAATTCGATCCGATTTCTTCCAAATTCAATAGCGTTCGTTCTTGTGCCCGAAAAACTCCCTGTACCAAATTTCATCAAAATCGGTTAATAATTGCGACCGGAATCCTGTGAACAACAAATATATGGACAGACGGACGGACGGACGGACGGACACCAAGCGCTAGATCGACTCAGGAGGTGATTCTGAGTCGATCGGTATATATTTTATGGGGTCTAAAATCAATATTTCTGGTAGGCACATTTTTTGGCCGATCAAACTTATTATACCCTGACCACTATGTGGTTTAGGGTATAAACATACTTGTGCAAAATTTGAATTCAATCGGATTAAAACAGCGACCTAGAGTGAGATCATAAAAATCTGTTCGAAGACAGACAGACGGACAGACATGGCTAGATCAACTCAGGGTCCGGCCCTGAGCAATATTGCCAAAGACACGATATGTATATCTCGTATCCTTCTGGGTGTTGCAAACATATGCACTAACTTATAATACCAAAGTGCGCAGGGGATAGAAAGTCAGTTAAAAAAAATTTGAAAAATTAGAATTATAAATATCCGAACTAAGATTTCAATTAAATACAAAAATGTTTGAAGTTTTGGGTGATTTTAAAGATCTTTATACAGCTCCCAATATATTTGATGGATTTGAGATGCTACCAAAAATTGTGGTCCATACTATGGTAAATGGTATAATATAGTCGACTCCGTCCGACTTTAGACTTTATTTATTTGTTTTTATACCCTTCACCACTACTGTGGTACAGGGTATAATAAGTTTGTGCATTTGTATGTAACGCCAAGAAGGAAAAGTCTGAGACCCATCGTTTAGTATAGCGATCGTCTTAGAATTAAATTCTGAGTCGATTTAGCGATGTCCGTCTGTCTGTCTGTCTGTCTGTCTGTCTGTCCGTCTGTCTGTCTGTCTGTTGATGTATTTTTGTGTGCAAAGTACAGCTCGCAGTTTTAGTCCGATTGTGCTAAAATTTGGTATAGGGTCCTGTTTCGGCTCAAAGACGATCCCTATTGATTTTGGAAAAAATCGGTTCAGATTTAGATATAGCTGCCATATATATTTTTCACCGATCTGGTCATAATTGGCGTGTATATCAACCGATCTTCCTCAAATTCCGTACATCCGAATATTTTATGACTCTCAAAGAACTTGCAAAATATCAGCCAAATCGGTTCAGATTTAGATATAGCTCCCATATATAGCTTTCGCCCGATTTACACTCATTTGCCCACAGAGGCCAATTTTTTGCTCCGATTTAGTTGAAATTTTGCACAGGGAGTAGAATTAGCATTGTAGTTATGCGTGTCAAATTTGGTTGAAATCGGTTCAGATTTAGATATAGCTCCCGTACATAGCTTTCGCCCGATTTAGACTCAAATGACCACAGAGGCCAATTTTTTGCTCCGATTTAGTTGAAATTTTGCACAGGCAGTATAATTAGCATTGTAGCTATGCGTGCCAAATTTGGTTGAAATCGGTTCAGATTGAGATATAGCTCCCATATATAGCTTTCGCCCGATTTACACTCATATGACCACAGAGGCCAATTTTTAACTCCGATTTAGTTGAAATTTTGCACAGGGAGTAGAATTAGCATTGTTGCTATACGTGCCAAATTTGGTTGAAATCGGTTCAGATTTAGATATATCTCTCATATATAGCTTTCGCCCGATTTACACTCATATTACCACAGAGGCCAATTTTTAACTCCGATTTAGTTGAAATTTTGCAGAGGGAGTAGAATTAGCATTGTAGCTATGCGTGCCAAATTTGGTTGACATCGGTTCAGATTTAGATTTAGCTCCCATATATATGTTTTTCTGATTTCGACAAAAATGGTCAAAATACCAACATTTTCCTTGTAAAATCGCCACTGCTTAGTCGAAAAGTTGTAAAAATGACTCTAATTTTCCTAAACTTCTAATACATATATATCGAGCGATAAATCATAAATAAACTTTTTCGAAATTTCCTTAAAATTGCTTCAGATTTAAACGTTTCCCATATTTTTTTACTAACATTGTGTTCCACCCTAGTGCATTAGCCGACTTAAATTTTGAGTCTATAGATTTTGTAGAAGTCTATCAAATTCTTGCAGATCGAGTGATATTTAAATGTATGTATTTGGGACAAACCTTTATATATAGCCCCCAACACATTTGACGGATGTGATATGGTATCGAAAATTTAGATCTACAAAGTGGTGCAGGGTATGATATAGTCGGCCCCGCCCGACTTTAGACTTTCCTTACTGGTTTCTATATATGATTATGCACATACTTTCGATATAATAAGACCTATTTATTAATGTTATTCATTTTCTATTTTCTTTTAATTTCAGGTAAATACTTTAAATTTTGTTGCCGTGTACTCACGAGTGTTACCTTCAATGCAAATGGAGTCTGTTAACCGGATCAAATCATTGAAGCGACTGGCACTAAGTTTGGAATATATACGTAGGTCTTGTTATGTTCATGTTCAAAAACCTGGTATTAATCTGTATAACAGAGTAACTAGCACGAAGTATTATCAATCAAATGATCATATTTTTATTAGAAAGTGCAATATGATACAAACATTTTCTCATTGAAACTTTGGCCTCCGTGGTCAAATGAATCTAAATTGGGCGAATATATATGGATGAAATCGGATCAAATTTAGATGTAGCTCCAATATATATATATATATATATATATATATATATATATATATATATATATATATATATATATATATATATATATATATATATATATATATATATATATATATATATATATATATATATATATATATATATATATATATATATATATATATCTATATATATATATATATATATATATGCGTACAATACGCCCGACGATTGAAGAGTTGAAATTTCTCTTTGAAATCAAATGCTCGAATAGTCTGCCGCAAACAGAAAAAAATCAACCATCCATCAACGCACGGATGTGTAATTCAACCTTTATTAACCGATCTTACTCAAAGTTGGCTAGATTCAGTCCTCTGTAGTACTAACGGTATGTGCAAAATTTTATCGAAATCGGTTCAGATATAGCTCCCATAGATGTATCGCCCGATTTTGAAAAATAACCTAATAACCTTATGTTTGACCATAGAGCCCTCATTTCTTAACTAATCTTACTCAAATTTTGCACAAGGTAACCTTTTGTGGTATTAATCAAACCCGCAAACTATTATGCAAATTGGTTCAGATTTAGATATAGCTTCCATATGTATCCATCGTTCGATTTTCCCAAATATGGCCATAATACTCTTATTTATTAACCAATGTTGCTCAAATTTCAAATTTTGATGTACTAGCCTGGTAGAAGTAGGGGAAATTCCCTATATGGAGGGTTTTTCTAATATTTAGCGTAGGGCCACAAAGTAGGAACATTTTCACTCAACACAATTTGTATCCATTTTGGTGGCTCTAGAGGAGGAAATTAGAAGCTGGCAAGGCTTGATCTTTAACAATATGTGGTAACAACAGTTACCACTCGGGCCGCAAACCTACCAAACAAATATTTCTATAGAATTTTATTTCATAACTTTTCTTGTAGAATTCCTGTAG
The DNA here is from genome assembly GCF_050003625.1 of Haematobia irritans. Classification (NCBI taxonomy): domain Eukaryota; kingdom Metazoa; phylum Arthropoda; class Insecta; order Diptera; family Muscidae; genus Haematobia; species Haematobia irritans. The sequence continues at coordinate 168,917,881 of NC_134400.1, forward strand.
AAAATTTTGTTAAAATTTTGTTCCTTTGGAAAATTTTGTAAAAATTTTATTTGTATAGAAAATTTTGTCAACATTTTATTTCTATAGAAAATTTTGTAAAAATTGTATTTCTAAAAAAATTTTGTCAAAATTTTGTCAAAATTTTGTCAAAATTTTGTTAAAATTTTATTTCTATAAAAAATTTTGTCAAACTGAATTATACACGTATTTAATCGGTCTTTTTATACCCTCCACCATAGGATGGGGGTATATTAACTTTGTCATTCCGTTTGTAACACATCGAAATATTGCTCTAAGACCCCATAAAGTATATATATTCTGGGTCGTGGTGAAATTCTGAGTCGATCTGAGCATGTCCGTCCGTTCGTCTGTTGAAATCACGCTAACTTCCGAACGAAACAAGCTATCGACTTGAAACTTGGCACAAGTAGTTGTTATTGAAGTAGGTCGGATGGTATTGCGAATGGGCCATATCGGTCCACTTTTACGTATAGCCCCCATATAAACGGACCCCCAAATTTGGCTTGTGATTGCTCTAAGAGAAGCAAATTTCATCCAATCCGGCTGAAATTTGGTATATGATGTTAATATATGGTCTTAAACGACCGTGCAAAAATTGGTCCATATCGGTCCACTTTTACGTATAGCCCCCATATAAACGGACCCCCAAATTTGGCTTGCGATTGCTCTAAGAGAAGCAAATTTCATCCGATCCGGCTGAAATTTGGTACATGGTGTTAATATATGGTCTCTACCAAACATACTAAAATTGGTCCATATCGGTCCATAATTATATATAGCCCCCAAATAAACCGATCCCCAGATTTGAACTCCGGAGCCTCTTAGAGGAGCAAAATTCATCCGATCCGGTTGAAATTTGGTACATGGTGTTAGTATATGGTCTCTAACAACCATGCAAAAATTGGTCCATATCGGTCCACTTTTACGTATAGCCCCCATATAAACGGACCCCCAAATTTGGCTTGCGATTGCTCTAAGAGAAGCAAATTTCATCCGATCCGGCTGAAATTTGGTACATGGTGTTAATATATGGTATCTACCAAAAATTGACCAAAAATTGGTCCATATCAATCTATAATTATATATAGCCCCTATATAAACCGATCCCTAGATTTGAACTCTGGAGCCACTTGGACGAGCAAAATTCATCCGATCCGGTTCAAATTTGGAACGTAGTGTTAGTATATGGCCGCTAACAACCATACCAAAATTGGTCCATATCGGTCTATAGTTATATATAGCCGATCCCCAATCACACAAAAATTGGTCCATATCGGTTCATAATCATGCTTGTCACTCGGGTAAAAATAATCTAGCAAAATTTTTCGAAATTTTCTTCCTATAGAAAATGTTGTCAAATTTTATTTCTATAGAACATTTTGGCAAAATTTTATTTCTGTAGAAAATGTTCTCAAAATTTTAATTCTATAGAGAATGTTGTCAAAATTTTAAATCTTTTGAAAATTTAGTAAATATTTTATTTCTATAAAAAATTTTGTCAAAATGTTATTTCTATAGAAAATTTTGTTAAAATCGTATTTCTATAGAAAATCTTGTCCAAATTTTACTTCTATAGAAAATGTTGTGAAAATTTTATTTAGTCAAAATTTTATTTCTATAGAAAATTTTGTCAAACTTAATTATATACGTATTTAATCGGCCATTTTAAGTTTAATATATACCACGTATGGACTACGTGGTATATATTACGGTATTAGCAAGTTTTAAGATACCTTTTCATCCGCAAAAGTTACCGGAACCCAAGTAATTCGATTGTAGATGACAGTCTTCAGTAGAAGTTTTTACGCAATCCATGGTGGAGGGTTCATAAGCTTCGGCCTGGCCGAACTGACGGCCGTATATAATTGTTTAATTTAATATATACCACGTATGGACTTACTTGCAATTTAGAAGACGGTGTTAGGAGGTTGTGAGATACCTTGCCATCGGCAAGATTTACCGCAACTCAAGTAATTCGATTTTGGATGGCAGTGTGTAGAAGTTTCTACGCAATCCATGGTGAAGGGTGCATAAGCTTCGGCCTGGCCGAACTTACGGCCGTATATACTTGTTTTGTCTTTCTTTATGCACTGAAAAAAAAGCATGCCCGGTTCTAAAGATTTTGTCTTTACTTTAAAAAATTTGGCATTGATTCCGAGCCAAAGGAGCGGAGAATACAAGTAAGGATACTTTTAAGACACAATTCTCTTTTAAATTTGGGTTTTGTGTACTTGCTTCTAATAAGCAAATTTTAATTTTTCGCTTTCTCATCTTTTTTTCTTCATATGCTATCAAAGTCCTTTAAAAACGAGTTAACGACAACTTTATTTTCCAAATTAAGACTCGACTTCCAGTAGAAATTATGCTATGTTTGAAGTAAAAAACTTCTTTAAAATAAAGTTTTGAAAAACATGTCCTATATTTGAACGATTTTTTGCTTTGTAGTCAAGATACAAAAAGACAACTAATTTAAAGACAATGGCATTAAATTTAAAGAATATTTCTGAATGATTAAAGTCAAGTTGACCTTAGCCCAAACATTTTTTCTTTCATGTTATGATACCCATTTTTAATTCAAATCACTTAATTATAAAGACAGTACGACTTCATTGAAAAGTTTATCGACTTTTGGACTAGGAAAGAAACTTTATATTAGAGAAATGAGTCTTCTATGCTAAGCTAAATTTACATTCGTATTTTAAAGACACGAAATCTTTAACCTCACGACAATATTTTTTCCAGTGTGATCGGTAATACAACTTTGTGTTCAGAAACGTGTTTGCTAAGAACTTAAAGAGTTAAAGCTTTATTCGAAGTGTACTGCAATAATATCAAGTAAAAAATAAAATGAAAGAGTTTTCGCTCGATGTGGAGGACAATATAGTTTCCTTAACTAATAATGGTCTTCATCTCAGAAAATAGCCAAGGAACTAAATATAAGTCAGTCTGTGGTAATTCGCGTCCAAACAAGGTGAAACCGGGGAAGCCCACCACCATAGAATGGTGACGGGGGTATAATAAGTTTTCCATTTCGAAATATCGATTTCCGACTATATAAAGTATATATATTCTTGATCAGGGAGAAATTCTAAGACGATATAAGCATGTCCGTCTGTCTGTCTGTTGTAATCACGCTACAGCCTTCAATAATGGTGATATCGTCCTGAAATTTGACGCAGGTTCGTTTTTTGTTTGCAGACAGGTCAAGTTCGAAGATGGGCTATATCGGTCCAAGTCTTGTTATATTCCCCATATAAACCGATTTCCCGATTTGGGGCCTTGGGCTTATTAAACCCGTAGTTTTTATCCAATTCGCCTGAAATTGAAAATCTAGTGGTACTTGAGGACCATAAAAAGGTATGCCGAAAATGGTGCCCATTGGTCCATGTTTTGGTATAGCCCCCATATAGACCGATCTCCCGATTTTGCTTTTTGGGCTTCTAGAAACTGTATTTACTATCCGATTTGCCTGAAATTGGAAATTTTGGGTGTGTCGAAAATGGTCCGTATCGGTCCATGGTGTGGTATAGCCCCCATATAGACCGATCTCCCGATTTTGCTTCTGGGGCTTCTGTATTTATTTTCCGATTTGCCTGAAATTGGAAATCTATGTTGGAGGTATTTTGGGACCATAAAGAGGTGTGTCGAAAATGGTCCGTATCGATCCATGGTTTGGTATAGTGCCCATATAGTGCCCATATAGTGCCCATATATTCGAAAATGGTCCATATCGGTCCATGGTTTGGTACACATAAAAAAATAAAATATGAATTTGTACATAAATTTGTACATTTTTATAAATTTATGGACTTATTCATAAAAAATGTGTACACTTACATAATATATTGTTTTCATAAATACTTGTTATCAAATTATGAATCTTTTAATAATATATAGAGACGGTTTCATAAAATTGATAAAATTTTACTTAATATATCAAAAAATACTGGTTTTCTCTTAGCGTGAGAGAGCCACAACTTAGAGTTACTCGCATATGTATACAATACAAGCATATAATACGAGACAAAAAAAAAACGAAACATAACATTTTTAAGGCAACACGTGAGTTTGATGTGTTTGAGTTTTTCAGTACAGTTTGAGTCGCCGTCGCGATTTGAAGATTTTTTATTGCTGTAAAATTACGAAACAACAATATTAACTGGAAGCGTTGGTGCTCATGTTTATCAATAATATAAAATATTATAAAATTATGTTCTTTGCTGGCTGGACTTTAATGCGGGTTTTAATAAATGGGTTCATACATTTTGACCAATTATGCAGGCACTAAGAATCAGGGGAAAAATTTAAAACAAAAGTTACATATAATGCATGAGGTTTTTTGTGTATATTATGTAAAGGTACATATTTTTCAATGACAAAAATATGTACACTTCATTTGTAATATTAAAAATTCCATTCACATTATGTACACATTCATAGTCAATGAAAACCTGTATTTTTGACTGTATGATTTGTTTTCACATAATTTATGAATATGGTGTTTGGAAAATTTTTGTGCACACTATTCATAAAATAAATGTATTATTTTTTTGTGTGTATATCCCCCATATAGACCTATCTCCCGATTTTGCTTCTTGGACTTCTGTATTTACTATCCGATTTGCCTGAAATTGTAAATCTAGAGGTATTTTTTATACCCTGCTCCACACTGTGGAACAGGGTATTATAAGTTAGTGCATATGTTTGCAACACCCAGAAGGAAACGAGATAGACACATGGTGTCTTTGGCAAAAATGCTCAGGGTGGTCTCTTGAGTCGATATAGCGATGTCCGTCTGTCCGTCTGTCCGTCTGTCCGTGAACACATTTTTGTAATCAAAGTCTAGGTCGCAGTTTTAGTCCGATCGACTTCAAATTTGGCACAAGTATGTGTTTTTGCTCAGAATAGATCCCTATTGATTTTGGAAGAAATCGGTTCAGATTTAGATATAGCTCCCATATATATATTTCACCCGATATGGACTTATATGGCCCCAGAAGCCAGAGTTTTACCCTAATTTGCTTTAAATTTTGCACAAGAAGAACAATTAGTACTATAGTCAAGTGTGCCAAATTTTATTGAAATCGGTTCAGATTTAGATATAGCTCCCATATATATCTTTCGCCCGATATGGACTAATACGGTCCCAGAAGTCAGAGTTTTACCCCAATTTGGTCGAAATTTTGCACAGGGAGTAGAATTAGCATTGTAGCTATGCGTGCCAAATTTGGTTGAAATCGGTTCAGATTTAGATATAGCTCCCATATATAGCTTTCGCCCGATTTACACTCATATGACCACAGAGGCCAATTTTTTGCTCCGATTTAGTTGAAATTTTGCACAGGAAGTAGAATTAGCATTGTTGCTATGCGTGCCAAATTTGGTTGAAATCGCTTCAGATTTAGATATAGCTCCCATATATAGCTTTCGCCCGATTTACACTTATATGACCACAGAGGCCAATTTTTAACTCCGATTTAGTTAAAATTTTGCACAGGGAGTAGAATTAGTATTGTTGCTATGCGTGCCAAATTTGGTTGAAATCGGTTCAGATTTAGATATAGCTCCCATATATAGCTTTCGCCCGATTTACACTCATATGACCACAGAGGCCAATTTTTAACTCCGATTTAGTTGAAATTTTGCACAGGGAGTATAATTAGCATTGTTGCTATGCGTGCCAAATTTGGTTGAAATCGGTTCAGATTTAGATATAGCTCCCATATATATGTTTTTCTGATATCGACAAAAATGGTCAAAATACCAACATTTTCCTTGTAAAATTGCCACTGCTTAGTCGATAAGTTGTAAAAATGACTCTAATTTTCCTATACTTCTAATACATATATATCGAGCGATAAATCATAAATAAACTTTTTCGAAGTTTCCTTAAAATTGCTTCAGATTTAAACGTTTCCCATATTTTTTTTTACTAACATTGTGTTCCACCCTAGTGCATTAGCCTACTTAAATTTTGAGTCTATAGATTTTGTAGAAGTCTATCAAATTCTTCCAGATCGAGTGATATTTAAATGTATGTATTTGGGATAAACCTTTATATATAGCCTCCAACACATTTGACGGATGTGATATAGTATAGAAAATTTAGATCTACAAAGTGGTGCAGGGTATAATATAGTCGGCACCGCCCGACTTTAGACTTTCTTACTTGTTTTACCAGAAAGAGGTGTGTCGCAAATGGTCCGTATCGGTCCACGTTTAGGTATAGTCGCCATTAGACCGATCTCCCGATTTTTATTCTTGGGTTTCTATAAACTGTATTTATTACCCGATTTGCCTGAAATTGGAAATCTAGATGTTGCAAATGGTGCTTATTGGTCCATATTTTGGTATAGCCCCCATATAGACCGATCTCCCGACATTATTTCTTGGGCTTCTAGAATCCGTAGATTTTATCCAATTTGCCGGAAATTAGAAATATAGACCTATCTCAGGACCATAAAGAGGTGTGTCGAAAATGGTCCGCATCGATCCATGTTTTGGTATAGCCCCTATATAGACTGATCTCCCGATTTTACTTCTTGGGCTTTTAGAATTCGTAGTTTTCACCCAATTCGTCTGAAAGTGGAATTCTAGAGGTATTTGAGGAGCATTGAGAGGTGGTGAGTATTGGTCCATGTTGTGGTAAAGCTCCCATATAGACCTAACTCCCGAATTTATTTCTAGGACTTCTGGAATCCGGCTGACCACAAATAAGTCAGCCGAATATGTTGTGTGTCGACCCATGTTTTAGTATAGCCTCCACATAGATCGATCTCCAGATTTAACTCCTTGGGCTTCTAGAAACCGTAGTTTTTATCCGATTTGCACAAAAATTTAAACATACTTTAATTTTAGACCCTCAAAAATCTGTATCGCAATTTATTTTTACCGGTCCATTTGACAAGGCATCGATATAGACCGATTCAACATCTTGAGGGTACACCCAAAGAAAAAATATTTTCCTCCGGAATGAAATTTTAGACAAACGAAATTCCCCTTTCGTATAAAGTATTTTCGTTTAGAGCAAACTAATCCGAATTTTTGATAAGCGACTCAACTATTGTCTCTAAAATTTGTGTCGAAGGAAAACTTTTCTTGTCTAAAACTTCCTTCCTCAGAAAAGAAAACACTTCTTTCAGACGCAATGATCATGAAAATTGCTTGAAACTGAAAGTAAAATTTCCAGATTTTACTCATCGTATTCATTTAAATAATGGCGGAAAAAATCTACAGATTTAAGATTTCAAATCAAGGCGTTATTTCATCATGTACACGATATGTTTATGATTTCTCTAAAGCTCAAATAAAATTGGTTCTCATAAATTCAGAATCTGGTCTAGTCTTCATAGGTATAATCTGGTTGAACTGATTTGCTTGGGAGAAGATTTGTCATCAACAGCGTTGCCAGAATTGTTTCACCAAAAGCCGCTAGATTTGCCCAAAAAAATAGCTAAAAAAAGCTAAAAAATGCTAAAAAATAGCTGAAAAAAACCTAAATTTTTTTGTATCAAAAGTCACATTTTTGATTGAAATTTAACAAACTTAAAGGCTTTATTTCACTTACAATGCATATTATTTTCATTTTAATTCCACTTCTGTGAGACTGTAACAATATCTAAGGCATATTAGTTCTGTTTGCGTATTCGATACATTTTGATCACTATCACAAATTTTTTACTGGAAGTCCTTGGTTTTGTGGGAGCTACCTTCCCAACACCTCTATTTTATTTACTTGTTATTTTAAAATATTAAATGATCTAAGCATGCTTTGGATTTGGTAAAAAAATGATTTGTCATTTTTATACCCTCCACCATAGGATGGGGGTATATTAACTTTGTCATTCCGTTTGTAACACATCGAAATATTGCTCTAAGACCCCATAAAGTATATATATTCTGGGTCGTGGTGAAATTCTGAGTCGATCTAAGCATGTCCGTCCGTCCGTCCGTCTGTCCGTCTGTCCGGCTGTCCGTCCGTCTGTGGAAATCACGCTAACTTCCGAACGAAACTAGCTATCGACTTGAAACTTGGCACAAGTAGTTGTTATTGATGTAGGTCGGATGGTATTGAAAATGGGCCATATCGGCCCACGTTTACGTATAGCCCCCATATAAACCGATCCCCAAATTTGGCTTGCGGAGCCTTCCGGAGCAGCAAAATTCACCCGATCCGGTTGAAATTTGGTACGTGGTCTAAGTATACGGTCTCTAACAACCATGCAAAAATTGGTCCATATCGGTCCATAATTATATATAGCTGCCATATAAACCGATCCCCAGATTTGACCTCCGGAGCCTCTTGGAGGAGCAAACTTCATCCTACCCGATTGAAATTTGGTACGTGGTGTTAGTATATGGTCTCCAACAACCATGCAAAAACTGGTCCATATCGGTCCATAATTATATATAGCTCCCATATAAACCGATCCCCAGATTTGACCTCCGGAGCCTCTTGGAGGGGCAAAATTCATCCGATGCGTTTGAAATTGGGTACCTGATGTTAGTATACGGTCTCTAACAAGCATGCAAAAATTGGTCCATATCGGTCCATAATTATATATAGCTCCCATATAAACCGATCCCCAGATTTGACCTCCGGAGCCTCTTGGAGGAGCAAAAGTCATCCGATGCGGTTGAAATTTGGTACATTTCGTTAGTATATGGCCTCTAACAGCCATGTAAAAATTGTCAAATTTTATTACTATAGAAAGTCTTGTCAAAATTTCATTTCTATAGAAAGTTTTGTAAAAAGTTTATTTCTATAGCAATGTTTGTCAACATTTTATTTCCATAGAAAATTTTGTCAAAATTTTATTTCTATAGAAAATTTTGTAAAAAATTTATTTCTGTAGAAAATTTTGTCAACATTTTATTTCTATAGACAATTTTGTCAACATTTTATTTCTATAGAACATTTTGTCAACATTTTATTTCTATAGAAAATTTTGTCAACATTTTATTTCTATAGAAAATTTTGTCAAAATTTTATTGCTATAGAAAATTTTGTCAACATTTTACTTCCATAGAAAATTTTGTCAACATTTTATTTCTATAGAAAATTTTGTCAAGTTTTTATTTCTATAGAAAATTTTGTCAAAATTTTATTTCTATAGAAAATTTTGTCAAACTGAATTATATCGTATTTAATCGGCCTTTTTTATACCCTCCATCATAGGATGGGGGTATATTAACTTTGTCATTCCGTTTGTAACACATCGAAATATTGCTCTAAGACCCCATAAAGTATATATATTCTGGGTCGTGGTGAAATTCTGAGTCGATCTAAGCATGTCCGTCCGTCCGTCCGTCCGTCCGTCCGTCCGTCCGTCCGTCCGTCCGTCCGTCTGTTGAAATCACGCTAACTTCCGAACGAAACAAGCTATCGACTTGAAACTTGGCACAAGTAGTTGTTATCGATGTAGGTCGGATGGTATTGAAAATGGGCCATATCGGTCCACTTTTACGTATAGCCCCCATATAAACGGACCCCAAAATTTGGCTTGCAATCGCTCTAAGAGAAGCAAATTTCATCCGATCCGGCTGAAATTTGGTACATGGTGTTAGTATATGGTCTCGAACAACCATGCAAAAATTGGTCCACCTCGGTCCATAATTATATATAGCCCCCATATAAACCGATCCCCCGATTTGGCCTGCGAGGCCTCTAAGAGAAGCAAATTTCATCCGATCCGGCTGAAATTTGGTACATGGTGTTGGTATATGGTCTCTAACAACCATGCAAAAATTGGTCTACATCGGTCCATAATTATATATAGCCCCCATATAAACCGATCCCCAGATTTGGTTTGCGGAGCCTAAAAGAGAAGCAAATTTCATCCGATCCGGCTGAAATTTGGTACATGGTGTTGGTAGAGGGTCTCTAACAACCACGCAAAAATTGGTCCACATCGGTCCATAATTATATATAGCCCCCATATAAACCGATCCCCAGATTTGGCTTGTGGAGCCTCTAAGAGAAGCATATATCATCCGATCCGGCTGAAATTTGGTATATGGTGTTGGTATATGGTCTCTAACAATCACGCAAAAATTGGTCCACATCGGTCCATAATTATATATAGCCCCATATAAACCGATCCCCAGATTTGGCTTGCGGAGCCTCAAAGAGAAGCAAATATCATCCGATCCGGCTGAAATTTGGTACATGAGGTTGGTATATGGTCTCTAATAACCATGCAAAAATTGGTCCACATCGGTCCATAATTATATATAGACCCCATATAAACCGATATCCAGATTTGCTTGCGAAGCCTCAAGGAGGAGCAAATTGCATCCGATCCGGCTGAAATTTGGTACATGGTATTGGTATATGGTCTCTAACAACCATGCAAAAATTGGTCCAGATCGGTCCATAATTATATATGGCCCCCATATAAACCGATCCCCAGATTTGGGTTGCGAAGTCTCCAAGAGAAGCAAATTTCATCCAATCCGGTTGTAATTTGGAACATGGTGTTAGTATATGATCTTTAACAACCGTGCCAGAATTGGTCCATATCGGTCCATAATTATATATAGCCCCCATATAAAACATTCTCCAGATTTGACCTCCGGATCCTCTTGGATGAGCAAAATTCATCCGATCCGGTTCAAATTAGGCACGTGGTGTTAGTATATGGTCGCTAACAACCATACCAACATTGGTCCAATCACACAAAAATTGGTCCATATCGATTCATAATCATGGTTGCCACTAGAGCCAAAAATAATCTACCAAAATTTTATTTTTATGGAAAATTTTGTCAAAATTTTATTTCTATAGAAAATTTTGTCAAAATTTTATTTCTAGAGAAAATTTTGTTAAAATTTTATTCGGTTCATAATAAAATTTTCATTATTGTCAAAATTTTATTTCTATAGAAAATTTTGTCAAAATTTTATTTCTATAGAAAATTTGTTCAAATTTTATTCGGTTCATAATCATGGTTGCCACTCGAGCCAAAAATAATCCATCAAGATTTTATTTCTATAGAAAATTTTGTCAAAAGTTTATTTCTATAGAAAATTTTGTTAAAATTTTATTTCTGTAGAAATTTTTGTCAAAATTTTCTTTCTATAGAAAATTTTGTCAAAATTTTTATTTCTACAGAACATTTTGTGAAAATTTTATTTCTATAGAAAATTTTTTTAAAATTTTATTTCTGTAGAAAATTTTGTCAAAATTTTATGTCTACTTTGTCAAACTGAATTATATACGTATTGGATCGATCTGTTTTGATTTAATATATTCCACGTATGGACTTACATACAATTTAGAAGATGTTAGGAGGTTTTAAGATACCTTGTCATCGGCAAGCGTTACCTCAACTTAAGTAATTCGATTGTGGATGGCAGTGTTTAGATGAAGTTTCTACGCAATCCATGATGGAGGGTACATAAGCTTCGGCCTGGCCGAACTTACGGCCGTATATACTTGTTTTGTTTAATATATACCCCTTATGGACTAACTTACAATTTAGAAGACAGTGTTAAAAAGTTTTACGATACCTTGCCATCGGCAAGTGTTATCGCAACCCAAGTAATTCGATTGTGGATGACAGCCTTTAGTAGAAGTTCCTACGCAATCCATGGTGGAGGGTACATAAGATTCGGCCTGGCCGAACTTACGGCCGTATATACTTGTTTTAAATAAAATTTTAGTTTGGATTTGAAATTGTGAAAAATTCGAAATACATTACATTTATTTAAATTGTAGAAAATACCAATAGTTTACATTTCCCAGTAAAAACATTTTCCTTTTCATCATGAGCTATCAAAGTGCTTTAAAAACGTGCTAACGCCAACTTAAATTTCCAAATTCAGACTCGACTTCAAGTTGAAATTATTGTATATATACGTTTTTAAAATAAAGTGTTGAAAAACATCTTCTATTTTTGAACGCTATTTTGGTTTGTGGTTAAGATGTAAAAACTCCTCACATTTAAAGACTATTTCATTAATTCCTTCATTCATGAAAACATACCAATTTTTAAGTTGAATCACTTAATTATAAGGACAAAACGACTTTATCGTCTTTTGGACAAGGAAAACAGTTTACATAAAAGAAATTCACAAATGCTATTATAACCAAAATTCGCAAACTTTAAGGAGACGACAATATTTTTTCAGTGCACAAAGCTATTCACATCTACTATTTTAATTTAGTAATATCGTAATAACTTTAGAATATTATAATAACATAAAAAGGATAAACGAGTCAAATGATAATATTCCCAATAATTTACTGACAGTTTATCTAACAAATTTGTATGGTAATAGTAGATTTAAAGTTTACGATAACTTTTATGTATATAATGAAAAAACTGTACAACAAGGTGAATTTGCTACAAAAATGTCCGCATAATGGCTGGACTCATTATTAATGTTTCAACTGAGCTTTGAAATATGTGGAAACCCTTATACTTGCAGCAAGGCTTAGATAAAAACGCCGATTTATCCATATTTCAATAGAAACATGTCGAAAATAAAAAAGCCAAAAATAGCTAAAAGGGTCATGAAAAAAAGCCAGAAAAAAAGCTAAAAGCTAAATGCATTTTTTCCCGCTAAACGTCTTCAAAAAAAGCCAAATCTAGCGGGAAAAAAGCTAAATTGGCAACGCTGGTCATCAAACCCCCTAAAATGCTATACATTACCAACCCAGCAAAAAAAGCGTCGCCAAAAAAGTAATGAAAATGTTCTTTTTGGATCCAGAAGTGGTTCAAAATTGACGCAGAATCCATGAATTTAACATGGGCTTGTCATAGGACGGAAGTTCTCCATTTCAACAGCCGTTGCACTGAATTTGCATCACTTCTTTAGGTGTGATCCGAATTCAATGTTTTGGATGTAAATTAAAAAATTCTGTGATATTTTGTCAAATAAATAATTTGTATAATTTTTTATAATTTTTAATGGATTCTAACGCTTGTCGGAAACGTTTGAACTCAAATATTTTCAAAAAATCACAATTTTTTCAGATTGGATTTAGCATTTTGTTTTTTCGACAAAATTTAAATGATTTGTACCATTTTATGAATTATTGCTCTGTTTTTAACCTATTTGAAACAGAAAAGTTAAAATTACCCATTAAAAGTATGAAAAAAACAAGTTATAAAAAATTGAATTAAAAGAACTTCCTGGGGAGTTAAAATAAAGAACATCATTGGGAGTGCATCTTCCCGAAGTGCTTTTAAAGTTGTGCCTTTGGAAGAACTTCCAAATTTTTTTGCTGGGAAGTAACCCGCTACGACGAAGAATTTTCAAATTAAACTGTTATATTTGATTCATGGTGGTGGGTATTTAAGAATCGGCCCGGCCGAACTTACTTCTGTATATACACAGTCTCACATAAGTTTGCATACCCTTGAGGTTTTTACCTTATAACTAAACATGTTTCTTGTTGTCGTTTATAATCAAGACTAAAAAAATCTTCTTGAAAATTTACAAATACTTTGTTTTTCAAATTAATTTACAAAATCGAAAGCATATATATGCATATTTGATTATATTTTATTAGTTAAAGAAAATACAATTACTCAAACCGTATGTAAACTTGTATAAGACTGTGTACTTGTTTCACTGCATCTAGACCAATTCTCAGATTCGACTTGTTGACTGTTATAAAGGCTTTAACTCTAGAAAAAAACACACACACACACAAAATTGTATATTAAATTAACGCACGTGTCTTTTGAATGTAAGGGCCACCAAATATCATTTGAATTTAATTCTCGAGAACTTCTCAATTGACCTCTTATGTATGGGGTTTAAGTTGTAGGTGCGTGTTTGCTTCATACTTTGAATTTAAGTAGCTTGTACTTGTGAGCTTATTGCCCTTGGTTTACCTTTCAACATTTAAAAAAAAAATGACAAAAGAAAGAAAAATAAAAATTATTCTTAATTTCAGCAATAACTGCAAAAACAAGTTTTGATTGTTAAGCCATAAATATTCTAAAGCTTAAGAATGAATTTTAATTATTAACGGTCATTGGTTGTTATGCAAAATACAAAAATAAAGAGAATACAAAACAATACCTTAAATTATAAAAAAAAAAAAAAAAAAATGCCCTAACAATAGCATCAACATCCATAGTTCAAGATAAAAAAGATACTAGAAATTCAAAAGACCAAGAGAGGAAAATATGAAAAATGCCATATAATATAAAAAGCCATATAAATTATCAATTTACAGAAAAAAGACATTAAGAAGATGATTGGCATACAAATTTTCTGCCATAATGGCAAAGGTCGTCTATGACGCGACTATAGATCGGGTATTGAAATAAATGCAAATCCAATAACAATTTCAAATGCTAATAGCCAATCAACAGAATTTTCATTTCATCAGTAAAGAAATTTATCCCAATAAAAGGAATGGCGACAGAATTCTCACAATCAAAGTATTTTCGTCAATTGAAATTTTTTGCATTTGATGCCTTTAGCAAAGTCTAACCTGACCCCTCTTGGCTGGTCGTATTGGAAGAAGAAAAATTATATTTGATAAATTTTAAAAGCTTAAATTTGAAACTGGTTCATTGCATAAATTAAATCCGGTTCCGATTGGATTTTTCTTCTTCTTCTTCTTCCATTCTCTCCTCCTCCATTTGCCGTTTGTTATTGAACCTGAAACTAAACTCTGAAACAGGCAAACGTCGAAAGAAAGAAAACATAAAACTCACAAATAAACAAACGTGTCAAGTTTTATGGAATTGCATTAGCCCCACTACTGATTTGACTTCATCGTACCGCCCCCCCCCCCCCCCTCCAGAAGTCGGTGGCACTTTAGCAAAAGTAACAAAATTAATTTAAAAAAATTTTGCAATAAAACAAACACTAACCTTTCCATTAACACTGGCGAGAAAATTAAATGTTTTTAAATGTTAAATGTTTTTGTATTTCGATGATATTGAAATAATGATTAAATTGTTATGTTCGACTATAGAGTTAAGTTTCGAGTTTATTTTTTTATGAAGATTTGCAAAGCGTTTGCTTTTGTGGGCATTATTTTTTGTGTTAAAAAAAAAATAATAAATTAAAAAAATATACAATCTACACAAAGCAATATTTTATAAATAAATTGTAACAAATCCAGAGGAAATAAAATGAAAAGATTCAGTATTTTTTACCATTTACCATTATGGGATAGCTGGAATGTAATTTTACCACCCCAACTTAGGGCAATTTAGACGATGAGAAAATTTGCTATAGAAATACAATTTTTGGAAAATTTATATAGAAATAAAATTTTTGGAAAATTTATATATAAATAAAATTTTTACAAAGATCTATAGAAATAGAATTTTGGCAAATATTTCTATAGAAATAAAATTTTGAAAAACATTTCAAAAGAAATAAAATTTTGACAAAATAATTTGTAGAAATAACATCTTGAACAAATTTTCTTTAGAAATAAAACTTTGCCAAAATTTTCTGTAGAAATAAAATTTTGAAAAATTTGTTTATAGAAATAAAATAGTGACAACATTTTCTGTAGAAATAAAATTTTGTCAAAATTTTCTATAGAAATAACACGTTGACAAAAAATCTGTTGAAATTTTGACAAATTTTTCAATAAAAATAAAATTTTGACAAAATTTTCTACACCATCAACATTTTCAAAAATTCTCTATAGAAATAAAATTTTTAAAAAATTTTCAATAGAAATAAAATTTTTAAAAAATTTTCTATAGAAATAAAATTTTTAAAAAATTTTCTATAGAAATAAAATTTTTAAAAAAATTTTCAATAGAAATAAATTTTTTTTTCAACTGCACTCAAATCGATGATTTGACCATGGCAAAGGAAAAGAGATATGTTTGTACGAATTTATCGGCATAAGCCGGCTGTCATGTAAACCCTTTTTTCGGAAGGTTCAAGTGTGGTTCATTGTTGGGTTTAATGAACTGCCTGAATTTATTCTGATAATTGGTTGATGGTTTTGCTGATGAGGAATGTGGTAATTCCGAAACGTGCGTCCATCCAACCATCTTGCAGTCTATAGGGCTTTGCCCAAATAAATTTGACAAATATTCTTTTCCTCTGTTGGTTAAGCTACACTTGTAGTTTAGTCAATGTATGGTTTTAAGCTGAAATCAAAAACAACAACAATGAAATTAAATTTTGAAAAAAAAAATTTTACTGAAATAAAATATTGACAAAATTTTCAATAGAAATAAAATTTTGACAAAATTTTCTTTACCAACAAAATTTTAAGAAACTTTTCTATAGATATCAAATTTTGACAAAATTTTCTATAGAAATAAAACGTAAAAAAAAAACTGTTGAAATGTTGACAAATTTTTCAATAATTTGGACAAAATTTTCTATACCATCAACATTTTGACAAAATTTTCTATAGAAATAAAATTTTCAATAGAGATAAAATTCCTACAAAATCGTCTATAGAAATAAAATTTTGACATAATTTTTCTATAGAAATAAAATTAAAAAAAAAATTCTACTGAAATATAATATTGACAAAATTTTCTATAGAAATAAAATTTTGACTAAATATTCCATAGAAACACAATTTTTGAAAAACTTTTCTATAGACATAAAATTTTGAGAAAATTTACTATTGAAATAAAATTTTCCATAGAAATAAAATTTTGACAAAAGCTAGCCTAAAATAAATAAACTTGCCTACAGAAGTAAAATTGCTATTTTTTGTTTTCTTGTTATTTTGTCAACTTTCTATAGAAATAATATTTTGACAAAATTTTTTATAGAAATAAAATTTTATAAACTTTTTTTAGAAAAAAAAATTTAAACAAAATTTCATATAAACAAGTATATACAGCAGTAAGTTCGGCCGGGCCGAATCTTAAACACCCACCACCATGAATCAAATATAAGGGTTTCCTTTGAAATTTCCGAGGGTTTGAGGACAGATCAAGCAGAGCAGTACACTTCACAAAGATAAATGTAAAGATTTTACCTATGAAGACTATACCAGATTCTGGATTTATAAGAACCATTTTTTGTTTGAGTTTTAGAGGAATCATAAACATATCTTGTAAATCATAAACATATCTGTAGATTTTCATCCGAGAAGTAAAATCTGGAAATTTTAAATTGAGTTTCAAGCAATTTTCATGATCAGTGCGCCTTCTATCGGTCGGTCTATATGGAGGCATTACCAAATGGACCGATAAAAACTTAATCCGATACACGTTTGTGTGAGCCTTAAATACCAGAATATTTACAATTTCAGGCAAGTCGGATAAAAACTACGGTTTCTAGAAACCTAAGGAGTTAAATTGGGAAATCGTTGTTATGGGGCTATACTAAAATACGGACCGATACTCACCATTTTTGGCACAAATATTAATGGTCATAAAATACCTCTAGATTTCCAATTTCAGGCAAATTGGATAAAAACTACGGTTTCTATAAGCCCAAGAAGTAAAATCGGAAGATCGGTCTATATGGGGGCTATACCAAAACATGGACCTATACTCACCATTTTTGGCACACCTCTTTATGGTCATAAAATACCTCTAGATTTAAAATTTCAGGCAAATTAGATAAAAATTACGATTTCTATAAGCCCAAGACCCCAAATCGGGAGGTCGGTTTATAGGGGGACTATATCAAAACCTGGATCGATATAGCCCATCTTCGAACTTGACCTGCCTGCAGACAAAAGACGAGTTTGTGCAGAATTTCATTATTGAAGACTGTAGCGTGATTACAACAGACAGACATATCGTTTTAGAATTTCTCCCTGATCGATATTTCGATGTGTTACAGACGGAATGACAAATTTATTATACCCCCGTCACCATTCTATGGTGGTGGGCAGGGCTGTGGAGCCGGAGTCGGAGTCGGAGTCTTGAAGTCGGAGTCTGAAGATTTTGCTGGAGTCGGAGTCGTAAAAATTTTGGTCGACTCCGGCTAAACCAAATTTTTTAAAACACTTTACATTTTTGTAACGTTTCCAATTACGGCTATATTTTTATGTTCCTAGAATGTTAGACTAGCAGATAGGCTGGATCGATCCATTTTAATGTCCATATCAATTTATTTGAAATATTTCGAACAATCGAAATTTGAAGGCCATAAACATATGTGGAATATTGACAGAAAATTTTTTCAAAGTTGTTTTTTATAGATAATTTTGTCAAAATTTTATTTCTATAGAAAATTTTGCAAAATTTTGTTTGTTACACAAAAATTTTTTCAAAATTTTATTTCTATTGACAATTTTATTTCTATAAAAATTTAAGTCAAAATTTAATAGATTTTTTTTTATTAGAAAATTTGGTAAAAAATTTATTTCTATAGAAAATTTTGCCAAAATTTTATGGCAATAGATTTTTTTATTAGGAAATTTGGTCAAAATTTCATTTCTATAAAAAAGTTTGTCAAAATGTTATTTCTATAGAAGATTTAGTCAAAATTTTTTTCTGTAGAATATTTTGCAGAATTTTTCTAAAATTGTATTTTTATTGAAAATTTTTTCAAAATTTTATTTCTATAAGAAAAAAATTTTCAAATTTTATTTCTATAGCAAATTTTCTCAAAATTTTGTTTGCTACACAATTTTTTTTTAAGATTGTATTTCTATTGTTATTTTTTTTTAACTTTTATTTCTATAAAAAATTTTGCCAAATCTTATTTCTATAAAAATTTTATTCAAAATTTTATTTCTATATGTATGGTCAAAATTTGATTTCTATAGAAAATTTTGCCAACATTTTATTTCTACAGAAAATTTAGTCAAAATTTTGTTTCTGTAAAAAATTTTGCAAAATTTTATTTCTTTATAAAATTTTGCAAAATTTTATTTACTAGACAAAAACTCTTCCAAAATTGTATGCTCACTGATACTCACTGCTAAGTCGAAAACTTGTAGAAATGACTCAAATTTTCAAATTTTTCAATAAAATAATCGTAAATGCATGTTTGCGAAATTGTCTAAACAACTATAAATATTTCCCAAATATTGCCCAAGATTTTGTAGAAGTCTGATTTGAGATTTTATCAAAATGTAGATTTAAATACAAAGTTTTGCAGAGTATATTATAATCGGCCCGCTCGACTTTAGACTTTCCTTGCATTTTTATTTTTTGTTAAAATTGTGTTAGGTCCCATAACGTTAGATTTAAATTTTATGTATATAGATTTTGTAGAAGTATATACAATTTTGTCTAAATCGATTCAGATTCAAACTCATGCATATGGAAATATAAAGCTTTATATAGCTCGCAACAAATTTAAAGGTTTTGAGATAGTATCAATAATTTTGGTCCACAAATCATATACTGTTGGTATCTTCTCATATTATGATGGGAATTTATATCAATCTTTTATTTATTCAACATAGCCCTAAATTTGAAATATAGAGTTCAATTGGCATCTAATGTGAAATTAAGACCTTTTTTGCACACATAAATAAATACGATACCTTATATCGATCCACTTACGGTACCCCCACAATAGAACTACAAATTAGTGTTATTAAAATGAGATTTAGTTATATTACCCGGAGTCGGAGTCGGAGTCGAGCTGATGAAAAATGCTGGAGTCGGAATCGAGCAAAATTGGCTCGACTCCACAGCCCTGGCGGTGGGTATAAAAAATGTTTACAAAATTTTGTATAAGAAAAAATATTGAGAAAATTTTCAATAGAAATTAAATTTAGACAAAATTATCTATAAAAATAAAATGTTGTCAAAATTTTCTATAGAAATACAATTTTGGAAAAAATTTATATAGAAATAAAATTTTGGAAAAAATTTATATAGAAATAAAATTTTGACAAAATTTACATCGTATAAATGGGCCTTATCAGTATTTTGGCGAGCTCATAAACCTCAACCTGCTCGGTGGTCATTCTACTCACTGCGCAACATTCTTTTCCTGTTTACACTAAAAAAAAAGTGAACTCTCTATTTCACTAAAGCCAATTTAACTTTATTTTAGTTCATGGAATTATTATGTTTGGAGAAAGTTTCCTTTACCCTAATAATTTTTTGTGTACATTAGTTAGATGAACTAAAACCAAGGGAAAAAATATATTCAAATGAAGCATAACGATTAACTAAATTCGTGTCTTTCACAAAATAGTTCAGAATTTCTTTAAATTTGTAAATTTTACCAAAAATGCGCCCATCATGAACTTCGTATGTCACTAAAGACATTCTTGCAATTTTGAACTCCAAGTTTTTGCTTCAAACTACAACATTTTCTGTAACAAGTGAAAAATCTTTGTTACGTCTAATAAATTTTCTTGAATTTGTCGAAAAATATTTACTTATTTTTATGACATCGGCGTAAAGCCAACGTCTGTAATACTGTTTAGTAAAAATTTTCTACAAATATTCAAAATTTTCTAAAATTAACAGAAAGTTTTCTTCCTGGTGGTTTCACTGTTTTTTCAGTGTATGAGTTTCCAAAGTGGAATATTTTCGGATACGAGATATATCAGAACGTGTTTTTGTTTCGTTTGATTCGATCTGTGTTTCTTCTCCCTGATGAAATTCAGTATTGCAATCTTCTGTTGGATTCTTTACCCTAGCAATATTTGATTTTATAAATGAATGCGCATTCATGTTTGTTACAAATATTTTTCATTGGGTTGTTTTTCTCACCACGAAACATGTCAAATGCTCCCATTCACCACTAACCAACGGATCATCCAACCAAAGAGTCAACCTACCGAAAAAAACGCCATTCCATCTGCATTTATTGTGAGAAAATATATCATTATCATAGTTTAAACAATAACTATGAACCACACAAATAAAAATAAAACAAAAACACAACCAATGAGAAAGAAAATACAAAAACCATGTAAAATGTTTTAAATTTATGGACATTGCAAAAATGGCAACGAAACAAAGTTAAAAATCAAATGACATGGCATGGTCCAAAAAGTCGAAAAAAAAATAATAAAAATAAAACAGAAAACGCCAGCAATACAAAAACACGTCACGTTTGCGGCAAACCAGCTTCGCATATTGGCTTAAATATTACTTTTTCTCTTGCCAGTGGTAATGGCTGATGATGGTGATGGTGGTGGTTGCTAGTTTTTGGTCAATGCATTTATTGTTGGCTGAGGGGTAAAATTGCTCTGCTACTGCTCTTGGCCAAATGCAAAAGTACTCCAAATAACACTGAAATAACCTTAAACGCCAACAAACGAATTCACACAAAGTTGAAATATTTAAGTGTCATGCCTCTATACCATTTTTTTGAGTGGAATTTGTTTTCATCACAAACACCGACAGAGATGCACATTGCATTGTATGATCGGTAGTTAGAAAATAGACTGAAACAGTTTCATAATATTACAGAACTTGTTTAGTTAAAAATGGGCCTGTGAATGAATTTCATAACTAAGATGAATTTTTATTCGTTCTTGTTGCACACCATATTCGCTACACATATTTACGGACCTAAAATATTTCTAAAATTTGAATTTCAAGAAAATTGGATAGCAATTGCGGTGTCTACAAGCCTAAGAAGTCAAATCGGGGGATCGGCCGATATGGGGAATATCCCAGCAAAAAAATTTGGAAGTTCTTCCAAAGGCACAACTTTAAAAGCACTTACAGAAGATGCACTCCCAATGATGTTCTTTATTTTAACTACCCAGGAAGTTATTTTAATTCAATTTTTTATAACTTGGTTTTTTTTTCATACTTTTAATGGATAATTTTAACTTTTTTTGTTTCAAATAGGTTAAAAACAGAGTAAGAATTCATAAAATGGTGCAAATTATTTAAATTTTGTCGAAACAAATGCTAAATCCAATCTGAAACAAGTATATACGGCCGTAAGTTCGGCCAGGCCGAAGCTTATGTACCCTCCATCATGGATTGCGTAGAAACTTCTTCTAAACACTGCCATCCACAATCGAATTACTTAAGTTGCGGTAATGCTTGCCGATGGCAAGGTATCTTAAAACCTAACACCATCTTCTAAATTGTATGTAAGTCCATACGTGGTATATATTAAATCAAAAAAGATCGATCCAATACGTATATAATTCAGTTTGACAAAGTAGACATAAAATTTTGACAAAATTTTCTACAGAAATAAAATTTTAACAAAATTTTCTATAGAAATAAAATTTTCACAAAATTTTCTATAGAAATAAAATTTTGACAAAATTTTCTATAGAAAGAAAATTTTGGCAAAAATTTCTACAGAAATAAAATTTTAACAAAATTTTCTATAGAAATAAACTTTTGACAAAATTTTCTATACAAATAAAATCTTGGTACATTATTTTTGGCTCGAGTGGCAACCATGATTATGAACCGAATAAAATTTGAACAAAATTTTCTATAGAAATAAAATTTTGACAAAATTTTCTATAGAAATAAAATTTTGACAATGATGAAAATTTTATTATGAACCGAATAAAATTTTAACAAAATTTTCTCTAGAAATAAAATTTTGACAAAATTTTCTATAGCAATAAAATTTTGACAAAATTTTCTATAGAAATAAAATTTTGGTAGATTTTTTTTGGCTCTAGTGGCAACCATGATTATGAGCCGATATGGACCAATTTTTGTGTGATTGGACCAATTTTGGTATGGTTGTTAGCGACCATATACTAACACCGCGTTCCTAATTTGAACCGGATCGGATGAATTTTGCTCCTCCAAGAGGGTCCGGAGGTCACATCTGGAGAACGTTTTATATGGGGGCTATGTATAATTATGGACCGATATGGACCAATTCTGGCACGGCTGTTAAAGATCATATACTAACACCATGTTCCAAATTACAACCAGATTGGATGAAATTTGCTTCTCTTGGAGACTTCAAAAGCCAAATCTGGGGATCGGTTTATATGGGGGCTATATATAATTATGAACAGATGTGGACCAATTGTTGCATGGTTGTTAGAGACCATATACCAACATCATGTATCAAATTTCAGGCGGATCGGATGAAATTTGTTTCTCTTTGAGTCACCGCAACCCAAATCTGGGGATCGGTTTATATGGGCGCTATATATAATTATGGACCGATGTGGACCAATTTTTGCACGGTTGTTTGAGACCATATACCAATACCATGTACCAAATTTCAGCCGGATCGGATGCAATTTGCTTCTCTTTGAGGCTTCGCAAGCCAAATCTGGAGATCGGTTTATATGGGGTCTATATATAATTATGGACCGATGTGGACCAATTTTTGCATGGTTGTTAGAAACCATATACCAACACCATGTACCAAATTTCAGCCGGATCGGATGAAATTTGCTTCTCTTAGAGGGTCCACAAGCCAAATCTGGGGATCGGTTTATATGGGGGCTATATATAATTAAAGACCGATATAGAACAGTTTTTGCATGGTTGTTGGAGACCATATACCAACACCATGTACCAAATCTCAGCCGGATCGGATGAAATTTTCTTCTCTTTGAGGCTCCGCAAGCCAAATCTGGGGATCGGTTTATATGGGGGCTATATATAATTATGGACCGATGTGGACCAATTTTTGCATGGTTGTTAGAGACCATATACCAACACCATGTACCAAATTTCAGCCGGATCGGATGGGATATGCTTCTGTTAGAGGCTCCACAAGCCAAATCTGAGGGTCCCTTTATATGGGGGCTATACGTAAAAGTGGACCGATATGGCCCATTTTCAATACCATCCGACCTACATCGATAACAACTATCTGTGCCAAGTTTTAAGTCGATAGCTTGTTTCGTTCGGAAGTTAGCGTGATTTCAACAGACGGACGGACGGACGGACATGCTTAGATCGACTCAGAATTTCACCACGACCCAGAATATATATACTTTATGGGGTCTTAGAGCAATATTTCGATGTGTTACAAACGGAATGACAAAGTTAATATACCCCCATCCTATGATGGAGGGTATAAAAATTGTGAATTTTTGAAAATATTTGAGGTCAAACGTTCCCGAGAAGCGTTAGAATCCATTAAAAATTATAAAAAATTATAACAAATATTTATTTGACGAAATATCACAGAATTTTTGAATTTATATCCAAAGCATTGAATTCGGATCACACCTAAAGAAGTGATGCAAATTCGGTGCAACGGCTGTTGAAATGGAGGACTTCCGTCCTATGACAAGCCCATGTTAAATTCATCGCTGTCAATTTTGCACCACTTCCGGATCCATAAAGAACATTTTCATTACTTTTTTGGCGACGCTTTTTTTGCTGGGATATTAAAATATCCCAGCAAAAAAAATGGAAGTCCTTCTAAAGGCACAACTTTAAAAACACTTCCAAAAATGTCATTCCAGAGATGTTCTTTATTTTAACTACTCAGGAAGTTCTTTTAATTAAAATTTTTGTAACTCGCTTTTTTTCATACTTTTAAAAAGCAATTTTAACATTTTTTGTTTCAAATATCTTAAAAACAGTGTAAGGATTAATAAAATGGTATAAATTATTTAAATTTTGTCAAAAAAAAAATTTTTAAATTCATTCTAGAAAAATTGCGTAATTTTGAAAATATTTGAGGTCAAGGGTTTCAGACAAGCATTAAAAATTATAAAAACAATTATGAAAATTAATTATTTGTCAAAATACCACAACATTTTTTTTATTCACATCCAAAACACTGAATTCGCATCACATCTAAGGAAGTGATGCATATTCAGTGTAACGGCTGTTGAAATGGTGGACACCCGTCCTATGACAAGCCCATCTTAAATTCATCGTTTCTGCGCCAATTTCGCACCACTTCCGGATCCAAAAAGAACATTTTCACTACTTTTTTGGCGATGCTTTTTTTGCTGGGATGGATCGGTATGTATGGCCCCAAAATACCTTTAGATTTAGATTTTTAGGCAAATTGAATTAAAAATCGGATATCTAGGCACTCAAGAAGTCAAATCAGGAAATGGGGCTATATGGGGATATAACAAAACGGGGATCGATACGCACCATATTCGGCGTACTTATGTGTGAACCCAAAATACCTGTAGATTTTGAATTTAAGGCAAATCGGATAAAAATTGCTGTATCTAGAAGCCCAAGAAGTCAAATGGGGGCTATATCCACCCAGCAAACAAAATTTGGAAGTTCTTCTAAAGGCACAACTTTAAACGCACTTCCAAAAACGTTCTCCCATAGAAGTTTTTTATTTTAACTGCACAGGAAGTTCATTTGAGTAAATTTTTTATAACTCGCTATTTTCATATTTTTAATGGAAAATTTTGAATTTGTTTGTTTCAAATTGGTTATAAATAGACCAAGAAATAATACAATGATACAGATTTTTTAAATTTTGTCAAAAAAAAAAAAACAAAAACTTCTAGAAAACAAACGTTAGAATGCATTAAAAATCATAAAAAAATTTAAAATTTATTTATTTATGATACAAATTCAGTGCACCGACTGTTAAAATGATGGACATCCGCCCTATGACAAGCCCATGTTAAATTCATCGCTTCTGCGTCAATTTTGCACCACCTCCGGGTAAAAAAAAAAAAAAAAAAAAACATTTTCACTACTTTTTGGGTGACGCTCTTTTTTGCTCGACAAATGTGGATCGATACGACCCATATTCGGCCTGCTAGACACTCAAGAAGTCAAATCGGGAGATCGGGGGTCGATTCGCACCATATTCGGTGTACTAGTGTCTGGACCCAAAATACCTAAAGATTTAGAATTTCGGTCAAATCGGATAAAAATCGAAAAATCGGGCTAAATAGGGGCTCTATCAAACCATGGACCGTTACACACCATATTCTGCACACTTATTTATGAATCCAAAATATCTTAAGATTTTGAATTTCAGGCAAATGTCTAGACGCTCACAAAGTCGGGGCTATAACCAAATGTGGACCGAATCACACCTATTTACAAACCCAAAATACTTCAACATTTTAAATTTCAGGCAAATCTGATAAAAAATTGCAGTGTCTAGGATCCCAAGAAGTCTAATCGCAAGATCGGTCGATATGGGGGCTATATCAAAATGTGAAATTGAAACTCAAGCAAAACTCATAAAAATTTTGATGTCGCTATATACCCCCGAATAGGGGGGTTGGATGGTATGGGGGGTTATATCAAAATCTGGACCGATATAGCCCATCTTCGAATTTGACCTGCCTGCAGATCAAACACGAGTTTATGCAAATTTTCAGCACGATAACTTCAGTATTGAACAGACAGACGATATTTCCTGGTGTTACAAACGGTATGACAAACTTATTATACCCCCGTCACCATTCTATCATGGTGGGGATAAAAATCGTTGTAGCAAAGCAGGGCATTTAAGAAAATAATTCCTTACGCTTATGGCAATATTTTTGTTCCCGATGTATATTTTCAATAAAATTTAAAACTAATTTCTAATCATAGAGGTTTATAGATATTCGCAATTCCCTGCCACAATCGCTCAACTTCAATTTCATATGTGAGGAATATTTTTGTATGCTTTGCAAAGATTTTTGTGTTTTATATTAAATTTAAATCTTGTTTTAGTTTGTTATCAACTACAAAAATGTTTCTATTTTATAATTTTTTTTTTATACATATATAAACCGGGGGCAAATTAACAATCGGTTTAAAAAAAAAATACCGAAAAAACACGTTGCCATAGTATGAAATAAACAAACTGTGCCATCATGCAAATGAAACAAAAACTAAAGCTTGGTGAGTTCAGTCCTTTTTGGACATGTGGTAGTTATTTAAAGCTTTCACATGAACCACCACATATACACGAAATGTTGTGGTCATGTTCATCCGCACCACAGGCTATAATACAAATACATACATACGTAATATGTTTTTTTTTTTTTTTACATATAAATTTGAGAGCAGTTAAAAGCCAATTTAGGCTTAAAGGATTTTGCAATAATTGTTGCTCTTTTTTTACTGAAAAAGTGAGTTTAAGATTTCTTTTGAAATACTAGGTCTTTAACACATCAATAGCCCAGCAAAAACAGAGCTTCCAAACAAGTAGCTTGGATCTCCAATTTGTGATCTGGAAGTAGTGCAAACTTGGATCATCTCCAAAGAATTTTACATGGGCTTGCCATAGGACGGAACTACTCAATTTTTGGATCCTTTGTATTTGTATTGCTTTAGAAGTTGTCCGTTGGAAGTTCACTGGATGAAGAACTTAAAAAAAAAACAAGTAAGGAAAGTCTAAAGTCGGACGGGGCCGACTATATTATACCCTGCACCACTTTGTAGATCTAAATTTTCGATACCATATCAAATCCGTCAAATGTGTTGGGGGCTATATATAAAGGTTTGTCCAAAATACATACATTTAAATATCACTCGATACGGACAGAATTTGATAGACTTCTACAAAATCTATAGACTCAAAATTTAAGTCGGCTGCACTAGGGTGGAACACAATGTTAGTAAAAAATATGGGAAACATTTAAATCTAAAGCAATTTTAAGGAAACTTCGCAAAAGTTTATTTATGATATATCGCTCGATATATATGTATTAGAAGTTTAGGAAAATTAGAGTCATTTTTACAACTTTTCGACTAAGCATTGGCGATTTTACAAGGAAAATGTTGGTATTTTGACCATTTTTGTCGAAATCAGGAAAACATATATATGGGAGCTATATCTAAATCTGAACCGATTTCAACCAAATATGGCACGCATAGCTACACTGCTAATTCTACTCCCTGTGTAAAATTTCAACTAAATCGGAGTTAAAAATTGGCCTCTGTGGCCATATGAGTGTAAATCGGGCGAAAGCTATATACGGGAGATATATCTAAATCTGAACCGATTTCAACTAAATTTGGCAGGCATAGTTACAATGCTAATTCTACTCTCTGTGCAAAATTTCAACTAAATCGGAGCAAAAGCTATATATGGGTGCTATATCTAAATCTGAACCGATTTCAATAAAATTTGACACTCTTGACTACACTACTAATTGTACTCCTAGTGCAAAATTTCAACCAAATTGAAGTAAAACTCTGGCTTCTGGGACCGTATTAGTCCATATCGGGCGAAAGATATATATGGGAGCTATATCTAAATCTGAACCGATTTCAATAAAATTTGGCACACTTGATTGAAGTACTAATTGTTCTTTTTGTACAAAATTTTAAGCAAATTAGGGTAAAACTCTGGCTTCTGGGGCCATATAAGTCCATATCGGGCGACATATATATATGGGAGCTATATCTAAATCTGAACCGATTTCTTCCAAAATCAATAGGGATATATTCTGAGCCAAAACACATACTTGTGCCAAATTTGAAGTCGATTGGACTAAAAGTGCGACCCAGACTTTGATTACAAAAATGTGTTCACGGACAGACGGACATCGCTATATCGACTCAAGAACCCACCCTGAGCGTTTTTGCCAAAGACACCATGTGTCTATTTCGTCTCCTTCTGGGTGTTGCAAACATATGCACTAACTTATAATACCCTGTTCCACAGTGTGGCGCAGGGTATAAATATTGTAGGGAAAATTGTTTGGGAATGTATGGGAAAGTAGGGAACTTTTTTTATGCTTGTAGGGTAAACCGAACATTTTTCCTGACAATACTGACTATGAGCTATAGTCAGATTGAGACAAAGCACCCATAAACATGTACCCCTTAATTTTCTTAAATATGCAACTGCGGTTTATCTCCCAGACCTATATCAATGTTACCCCACAAATGCTTATGATTACTAATTCAGTAAGGGTGGTTTAAGGTATGACATAGTCAGCCCCGCCCGACTTTATAATTTATTTACTTGTTTAATAATGGACTCAATATTAGTGGCATGCTAACTCTGTAGGTTCAGAATCAACTACAGCTCCTAATATCAGACATTGTGATAAAACTGCCATAGTCATGTACCCCTTAATGTTACTAAATATGGAAATGCGGTTTTTCCCCAAACCTATACCATTGATACCCCACAAACAAAGTTTACGGCCCCGCCCGACTTTCTACTTTACTCACTTAATATACCATAAGATGGGGGTATATTAACTTTGTCATTCCGTTTGTAACACATCGAAATATTGCTCTAAGACCCCATAAAGTATATATATTCTGGGTCGTGGTGAAATTCTGAGTCGATCTAAGCATGTCCGTCTGTCCGTCTGTTGAAATCACGCTAACTTCCGAACGAAACAAGCTATCGACTTGAAACTTGATACAAGTAGTTGTTATCGATGTAGGTCGGATGGTATTGAAAATGGGCCATATCGGTTCACTTTTACGTATAGCCCCCATATAAAGGGACCCTCAGATTTGGCTTGTGGAGCCTCTAACAGAAGCCTATTTCATCCGATCCGGCTGAAATTTGGTATATGGTGTTGGTATATGGTATCTAACTACCACGCAAAAATTGGTCCACATTGGTCCATAATTATATATAGCCCCCATATAAACCGATCACCAGATTTGGCTTGCGGAGCCTAAAAGAGAAGCAAATTTCATCCGATCCGGCTGAAATTTGGTACATGGTGTTGGTATAGGGTCTCTAACAACCATGCAAAAATTGGTTGACATTGGTCCATAATTATACATAGCACCCATATAAACCGATTCCCAGTTTTGGCTTGCGGAGCCTCAAAGAGAAGAAAATTTCATCCGATCCGGCTGAAATTTGGTACATGATGTTGGTAGATAGTCTCTAACAACCATGCAAAAAGTGGTCCATATCGGTCCTTAATTATATATAGCCCCCATATAAACCGATCCCCAGATTTGGCTTGTGGAGCCTCTAAGAGAAGCATATTTCATCCGATCCGGCTGAACTTTGGTACATGGTGTTGGTATATGGTCTCTGACAATCATGCAAAAATTGGTCCACATCGGTCCATAAATATATATAGCCCCCATATAAACCGATCCCCAGATTTGGCTTGCGGAGCCTCAAAGAGAAACAAATTTCATCCGATCTGGCTGAAATTTGGTACATGATGTTGGTATATGGTCTCTAACAACCATGCAAAAATTGGTCCACATCGGTCCATAATTATATATAGACCCCATATAAACCGATCTCCAGATTTGGCTTGGGAAGCCTCAAAGAGGAGCAAATTGCATTCTGATCCGGCTGAAATTTGGTACATTGTATTGATATATGGCCTCTAATAACCATGCAAAAATTGGTCCACATCGGTCCATAATTATATATAGCGCCCATATAAACCGATCCCCAGATTTGGGTTGCGGAGCCTCAAAGACAAGCAAATTTCATTCGATCCGCCTGAAATTTGGTACATGATATTGGTATATGGTCTCTAACAACCATGCAAAATTGGTCCACATCGGTTCATAATTATATATAGCCCCCATATAAACCGATCCCCTGATTTGGCTTGCGAAGTCTCCAAGAGAAGCATATTTCATCCAATCCGGTTGTAATTTGGAACATGGTGTTAGTATATGATCTTTAACAACGGTGCCAGAATTGGTCCATATCGGTCCATAATTATATATAGTATATGGGGGCTATATATAATTATGGACCGATATGGACATGAAACATTCTCCAGATTTGACCTCCGGAACCTCTTGGAGGAGCAAAATTCATTCGATCCGGTTCAAATTAGGAACGTGGTGTTAGTATATGGTCGCTAACAACCATACCAAAATTGGTCTAATCACACAAAAATTGGTCCATATCGGTTCATAATCATGGTTGCCACTAGAGCCAAAAATAATCTACCAAAATTTTATTTCTATAGAAAATTTTGTCAAAATTTTATTTCTATAGAAAATTTTGTCAAAATTTTATTCGTTTCATAATAAAATTTTCATCATTGTCAAAATTTTATTTCTATAGAAAATTTTGTTCAAATTTTATTCGGTTCATAATCATGGTTGCCACTCGAGCCAAAAATAATCTACCAAGATTTTATTTCTATAGAAAATTTTGTCAAAAGTTTATTTCTATAGAAAATTTTGTTAACATTTGGTTTCTGTAGAAATTTTTGTCAAAATTTTCTTTCTATAGAAAATTTTGTCAAAATTTTTATTTCTATAGAAAATTTTGTGAAAATTTTATTTCTATAGAAAATTTTGTTAAAATTTTATTTCTGTAGAAAATTTTGTCAAAATCTTATGTCGACTTTGTCAAACTGAATTATATACGTATTGGATCGATCTTTTTTGATTTAATATATACCACGTATGGACATACAATTTAGAAGATGGTGTTAGGAGGTTTTAAGATATCTTGCCATCGGAAAGCGTTACAACTTAAGTAATTCGATTGTGGATGGCAGTGTTTAGATGAAGTTTCTACGCAATCCATGATGGAGGGTACATAAGCTTCGGCCTGGCCGAACTTACGGCCGTATATACTTGTTTTTTTTTACTAACATTGTGTTTCATCCCAGGGCGTAAGCCGATTTAAATTTTAATTCTAGAGATTTTGTAGAAGTACAAAAAATTGTCTCCAAATCGGCTAAGATATAAATATTTATATATGGGATTATAAACCTTCATAATAACTCCCAACAAAATTTGAAGGAGTTGAGATGGTAACATACATTTTGGTGTACATAGTGGTGAAGGGTATAAGAAGTCTAAAATATTTTGTCCAAATCGGTTCAGATTTTTATGTATGTACTTAAACCTTTATATATACCACCCAACAAATTTTAAGGATTTCAGATGGTATCGAAAATGTAGATCTACAAAACGGTGCAGGGTATAATACGAGTATAACCGGACCGCCCGACTTTTAAACTTGTTTTTTTTTTATAAATTTTGTGCGAGTTAAAATTTTAGGCCACAAAGTTGTTTGTTTTTTTTTTTTTTTTCAACCACATTGACGAAAGCCAGAACAATAAAAGCCAGCACAAGAGAGAGAGAGAGAGAGAGAGAGCAATCCAGACAGGGTTAATGCATTACGTTTGCCTTGTTGTCGCATTTTCTAGTTGCACTGGTAACAATTACAATTGTTCAGATACTGAACTAGTTGCGTCAGTTGGATTTGGAAATGTTGACAGTGGCCGACCGCTGAGTACAATAAAGAGTCCATTGGTATAGCTTCTTCCATCGTTTTCATGTTTCCCCACTTTTCGTGCTATATCAGTAGACAATAGCGTGTCCGCTATGGTCTATGGTTTGTCGGTGTAAGGTGATCATACCATGAAGTTGCATTCATATTTACACCTCAATGTATTCAATATACATATATACGAGTATTGGGTGTGTTTTATGAGATATATACTACAATTTATATTTATTACAAGAATATATCATCTATAAACAGGGTGGTTTTTTGGAAATGCAATGAAAAAAGCATAATATGTGTTTCATTTTTCTTTAAATTAAAAACTTTAAATATTAGAATCAGTATAATTTGCACGAATCATGACATTTAAACGGATGACAAAGCCATCACATGTTAAACGAAAGTGGCTCTGCGGTTTTTCGGCCCATTCCGGGAGAAGCGCCGTCTTAAGATGAGCGGCACTTTAGTATTTTTAGTGCCAAGAAAACGACCACCAAGAATAAAGTACTCGGCGGTCGCTTTCTGGTTGAAATGCAGGGAGGAACGTCCTTTTTAAGTCACTCTTGGTGCTGAGTCCTATTGTAATGTCCATGGTCTGTGACCGAAATATTTATCTTCCCAGGGCTTTAGTAGTGTCTTTAGGATATCATTCCGATAATATTCGGTATTGGTCGATGACGAGTTTCGGTGTAAAAATTATTTGTTTGGAACTCAAATTATTAGCACTTTATCTTAAGTGCAAGCATATAATGTTCACCAATCCTGAAAATATATATAATTGAGGCAAAATGTTTTTGGGAGTATATGTTACAGACGCAATTTTTTTGAGTGTGTGGGAAGTGATCACACCATTGCCATGGGTACATTTTCAGCTAACCTCTTTGGGAAGTAAACTCGATCATTTTGTTTGTTCATAAAATCGCTTAATTTTTAAAAATTTCTTCTCATCGAAGAAAACCAAATTGTGTACCTGGTCACTTTCGTCAAAGCGAAGCAACTTCTTGACTCTTTTCAGTCTAACTTTTTTGTGCATCGGCGAGCTCTTATTTTTTTTTTTTGAACTTTAGTGGCTTTATTCTACGGAGCCATACACTGTTAGAAAAATGTGTTTATCATATGTTCCGATATAAATAAAATATGTTTCGGGCACAATTTTTAAACACAATATATTTAAGTGCAAAAATGTAATGTTCCTAAACTAGTATTAAATGTTTGGGACACATATGTTAATATGTTAGAATATATTATATTTAGGACAAGAATGTTTCATAAAAATAGTATGTGTGAATGTAAACATATATACATTTAAAAATTTCGATTAAACATATATATGTTGTGATATTTAATTCAGGGAGCGACAGAGAGAGAGAGAGAGAAAGAGAGAGTATAGAGAAAGAACCCGGGAGGATTGACGAAAGATATCAACATAACACAGTGAGAGAATCAAAAGAGAGCAATTTTTTTTACGTGTTTTACGTGTTCATTAGTTTTGGTTATGCGTTTGGCATGTTAAGAAGGCTTCGCCAAAAATTGTATATGCTTAAGTCTAAATAATATTTAATTTGAACATAAAATTGCGTATTTGGACCCAGCAAAAAAAGCGTCGCCAAAAATGAAAATGTTCTTTTTGGATCCGGAAGTGGTGCAAAATTGACGCAGAAGCGATGAATTTAACATGGGCTTGTCATAAGACGGAAGTCCTCCATTTCAACAGCCGTTGCAATGAATTTGCATCACTTCTTTAGGTGTGATACGAATTCAATGTTTTGGATGTAAATTAAAAAAAATTGTGATATTTTGCCAAATAAATAATTTTTATAATTTTTAATGGATTTAACGCTTGTCGGAAACGTTCTACCTCAAATATTTTCAAAAATGCACAATTTTATCAGATTGGATTTAGCATTTTTTTCGACAATATTTAAATGATTTGTACCATTTTATGAATTCTTACACTGTTTTTAACCTATTTGAAACAAAAAAAGTTAAAATTATACACAAAATTATTCGTTAATAACTATTCATAGTTATTTGTATTTCAAAATACGAGAAATTGTAAAAGCATTTAAAATGGTGTTAATTGCAAGTTAAAACAAGTATATACGGCCGTAAGTTCGGCCAGGCCGAAGCTTATGTACCCTCCATCATGGATTGCGTAGAAACTTCATCTAAACACTGCCATCCACAATCGAATTACTTAAGTTGCGGTAACGCTTTCCGATGGCAAGATATCTTAAAACCTACTAACACCATCTTCTAAATTGCACTGTTAGAAAAATATGTTTTTCATATGTTCCGATATAATCAAAATGTGTTTCGGGCACAATTTTTAAACACAATATATTTAAGTGCAAACATGTAATGTTCCTAAACGAACACTTAATGTTTGGGACACATATGTTAATATGTTGGAACATATTATGTTTGGGGCATGAATGTTTCA
Organism: Haematobia irritans; assembly: GCF_050003625.1. Classification (NCBI taxonomy): domain Eukaryota; kingdom Metazoa; phylum Arthropoda; class Insecta; order Diptera; family Muscidae; genus Haematobia; species Haematobia irritans. The sequence continues at coordinate 168,952,262 of NC_134400.1, forward strand.
TAAAAATAATATGTGTGAATGTAAACATATATAAATTTACAAATTTCGAGTAAACATATATATGTTGTAACATTTTATTTAGAGAGCAACAGAGAGAGAGAGAGAGAGAGTATAGAGAAAGAAATAGAAATGGAAACCGGGAGGGTTGAACGACAGAAATCAACATAACACATCGAGATAATCAAAAGAGAGCAATTTCTGTGAAACCGCTTGTATGCGGAAAACTGTTTTATGATAAGGGCAAAACTTTGATATGCCTAAGTCTAGATATTATTTAATTTGAATATAAGAATGACTATTCGCAGTAAAGAGAAAGTTGTAAATGCATTTAAAATAGTGTTAAATGCTAGTAAAAAATTGTTCACTCCTAATAAATTTATGTGTATTTTATAAAATTATTTATTTATTTATTTATGTTTATGCTCCACTCCACGTTCTTCTTTCGTTAGAGTTTTTGAATTCCTTCCAAAATTTCAAACTTTTATATAAAACAGTTTTTTGTTATAAAATTGTTATTTATGCAATAAAAAATAACATTTTATCCAAAAGCTCAGTCCATTTCGTTTATATCAAGCACTGTTTCTGACTGTAAATCTTTAATAACCCACATTTCGAAGTTTCATTATAAAAATTTAATATAGTATAAATATAAATGTGTAAATTTAAAAAAAATGGTTCGGTCGGAGCAGGGATTGAACCCACGACCCGTTGCATGCAAGTCAGACATGCTAACCACTGCTCCACGTGGCCAACAAATGTATGTTTCTTTTAAATAATGTTATGTTTGCATGGGCTCGTGGGCGCTGCAAACTATGCTATACAAATGTATCTTATAACGATAATTGTCTACTGGTGACTGTTACAGCCACGTAGCCCAGTGGTAGTGTGTTGGCTTACAAACTGTATGGTCCTCGGTTCGATACTCCGTCAAGGCGAAAGGTAAGATTTTAAAAAAATTATAAAATTGAATAATTTCATCAACATTATTTGTATTACAGAAAGAGGTGCCAAGAACTAAAAAAATTCGTGGAAGTGAAAATTATGTGAGGGAATGACCACAATCTTCTTGGGGAGAAAAGTCTTCCAAACATATAATATTTTTGGGCTCAAAATGCTTCCAAACATATAATATGTTCACATAAAACAAACATATTAATTTTTCGGTAGTATCCAATAATATATGTGCTTCCTGCAAAATATGTTTGGAACATATGTTAGAGAAGCGATTTTTTTTGGGGGTGTGTATGTAAGTCCATACGTGGTATATATTAAATCAAAAAGATCGATCCAATACGTATTTAATTCAGTTTGACAAAGTAGACATAAGATTTTGACAAAATTTTCTACAGAAATAAAATTTTAACAAAATTTTCTATAGAAATAAAATTTTCACAAAATTTTCTATAGAAATAAAAATTTTGAACAAATTTTCTATAGAAAGAAAATTTTGACAAAAATTTCTACTGAAATAAAATGTTAACAAAATTTTCTATAGAAATAAACTTTTGACAAAATTTTCTATAGAAATAAAATCTTGGTAGATTATTTTTGGCTCGAGTGGCAACCATGATTATGAACCGAATAAAATTTTGACAAAATTTTCTATAGAAATAAAATTTTGGTAGATTATTTTTGGCTCTAGTGGCAACCATGATTATGAACCGATATGGACCAATTTTTGTGTGATTAGACCAATTTTGGTATGGTTGTTAGCGACCATATACTAACACCACGTTCCTAATTTGAACCGGATCGAATGAATTTTGCTCCTCCAAGAGACTCCGAAGGTCAAATCTGGAGAATGTTTCATGTCCATATCGGTCCATAATTATATATAGCCCCCATATACTATATATAATTATGGACCGATATGGACCAATTCTGGCACCGTTGTTAAAGATCATATACTAACACCATGTTCCAAATTACAACCGGATTGGATGAAATATGCTTCTCTTGGAGACTTCGCAAGCCAAATCAGGGGATCGGTTTATATGGGGACTATATATAATTATGAACCGATGTGGACCAATTTTGCATGGTTGTTAGAGACCATATACCAATATCATGTACCAAATTTCAGGCGGATCGAATGAAATTTGCTTGTATTTGAGGCTCCGCAACCCAAATCTGGGGATCGGTTTATATGGGCGCTATATATAATTATGGACCGATGTGGACCAATTTTTGCATGGTTGTTAGAGACCATATATCAATACGATGTACCAAAGTTCAGCCGGATCGGATGAAATATGCTTCTCTTAGAGGCTCCACAAGCCAAATCTGGGGATGGGTTTATATGGGGGCTATATATAATTAAGGACCGATATGGACCACTTTTTGCATGGTTGTTAGAGACCATCTACCAACATCATGCACCAAATTTAAGCCGGATCGGATGAAATTTTCTTCTCTTTGAGGCTCCGCAAGCCAAATCTGGGGATCGGTTTATATGGGGGCTATGTATAATTATGGACCAATGTCAACCAATTTTTGCATGGTTGTTAGAGACCATATACAAACACCATGTACCAAATTTCAGCCGGATCGGATGAAACCAACCATATACCAAATTTCAGCCGGATCGGATGAAATATGCTTCTGTTAGAGGCTCCACAAGCCAAATCTGAGGGTCCCTTTATATGGGGGCTATACGTAAAAGTGGACCGATATGGCCCATTTTCAATACCATCCGACCTACATCGATAACAACAACTTGTGTCAAGTTTCAAGTCGATAGCTTGTTTCGTTCGGAAGTTAGCGTGATTTCAACAGACGGACGGACGGACGGACATGCTTAGATCGACTCAGAATTTCACCACGACCCAGACTATATATACTTTATGGGGTCTTAGAGCAATATTTCGATGTGTTACAAACGGAATGACAAAGTTAATATACCCCACTCCTATGATGGAGGGTATAACAAGTAAGGAAAGTCTAAAGTCGGACGGGGCCAACTATATTATACCCTGCACCACTTTGTAAATCCACATTTTCGATACTATATCAAATCCGTCAAATGTGTTGGGTGCTAACAGGTTGGCTGATAAGTCCCCGGTCTAACAAAGAAAAACATATTTTTTTGTCAAAATTCGTTTTTATTATTCAACATAGTTCCCTTCAAGAGCGATACAACGATTATAACGACCTTTCAATTTTTTGATACCATTTTGGTAGTACTCCTTCGGTTTTGCCTTAAAATAGGCCTCAGTTTCGGCGACCACCTCTTCTTGCAGCCAAATTTGTTCCCTGCGAGCATCCTTTTGAGCTCTGAGAACAAGAAAAAGTCGCTGGGGGCCAGATCTGGAGAATATGGTGGGTGGGGAAGCAATTCGAAGCCCAATTAATGAATTTTTGCCATCATTCTCAATGACTTGTGGCACGGTGCGTTGTCTTGGTGGAACAACACTTTTTTCTTCTTCATATGGGGCCGTTTTGCCGCGATTTCGACCTTCAAACGCTCCAATAACGCCATATAATAGTCACTGTTGATGGTTTGTCCCTTCTCAAGATAATCGATAAAAATTATTCCATGCGCATCCCAAAAAAACAGAGGCCATTACTTTGCCAGCGGACTTTTGAGACTTTCCACGCTTCGGTGACGGTTCACCGGTTTCCACTCAGCCGACTGTCGATGGGACTCAGGAGTGAGTGATGGAGCCATGTTTCATCCATTGTCACATATCGACGGAAAAACTCGTGTGTATTACGAGTTAACAGCTGCAAACACCGCTTAGAATCATCAACACGTTGTTGTTTTTGGTCAAATGTGAGCTCGCGCGGCACCCATTTTGCGCAGAGCTTCCGCATATCCAAATATTGATGAATGATATGACCAACACGTTCTTTTGATATCTTTAACCCTTATACTACCTTGGGGTCATTTGATGACCCATGTCGTATTTTTCACCACCGCATTTCTTACTGTTCGAATATAATTAAAAATTTCTATCACTCAGCTCATGAATTGGTGACATATGCTGAATTCTACTCAGCATGAAGAACTTTTAATTATAATCCAACAGTAAAAAATTCGGTGATGAAAAATACGACCTAATACCCAACGTAGTATAAGGGTATCTCGATCAACTTCATTTTACGGTCATTCAAAATCATTTTGTGGATTTTTTTGATGTTTTCGTCGGTAACCACCTCTATCGGGCATCCACTGCGTTCACCGTCCTCCGTGCTCATTTCACCAAGCTTAAATTATGCATACCAATCAGTTATTGTTGATTTCCCTGGGGCAGAGTCCGGAAACTCATTACCAAGCCAAGATTTTGCTTCCACCGTATTTTTTCCCTTCAGAAAACAGTATTTTATCAAAACACGAAAATCTTTTTTTTCCATTTTTTTCACAATAACAAAAGTTGTTTCACAAAAGACGCTCTATTTCACAAACTAATTGACTTACCGACGTCAAATTTTGACACGAATCATTTGAAGGTTGGTACTATATAAAAATAATATGCATTTAATACTACACTGAAAAAAATATTGTCGTGAGGTCAAAGATTTCATGTCTTTAAAATACGAATACAAATTTTGCTTAGCATAGAAGACACATTTCTCTAAAATAGAGTTATTTTCCTTTTCCAAAAGTCGATAAACTTTTCAATGAAGTCGTATTGTCTTTATAATTAAGTGATTTGACTTAAAAATCTGTATCTTAACATGAAAGAAAAAAATTATAGTCTAAGGTCAATTTGACTTTATTAATTCAGAAAAATTCTTTAAATTTAATGAAATTGTCTTTAAATTTGTTAACTTTTTGCATCTTGACTACGAAGCAAAAAATCGTTCAAATATAGGACATGTTTTCAAAACTTTATTTTAAAGAAGTTTTTTACTTCAAACATAGCATAATTTCTACTGGAAGTCGAGTCCCTATTTGGAAAATAAAGTTGCCGTTAACTCGTTTTTAAAGGACTTTGATAGCACATGAAGAAAAAAAGCTGAGAAAGCGAAAAATTAAAATTTGTTTCCTATAAGCAAGTACACAAACCCTAAATTTAAAAGAGAATTGTGTCTTAAAAGTATCCTTACTTGTATTCTCCGCTTCTTTGGCTCGGAATCAATACCAAATTTTTTAAAGTAAAGACAAAATCTTTGGAACCGAGTATGCTTTTTTTCAGTGTAGCGATGCCATCTATGTGTCAGACCGGGGACTTATCAGCCAACCTGTTATGAAGAAACAAGTAAGGAAAGTCTAAGGTCGGGCGAGGCCGACTATGCTATACCCTGCACCACTTTGTAGATCTAAATTTTCGATACCATATCACATCCGTCAAATGTGTTGGGGGCTATGTATAAAGGTTTGTCCCAAATACATACATTTAAATATCACTCGATCTGGACAGAATTTGATAGACTTCTATAAAATCTATAGACTTAAAATTTAAGTCGGCTAATTCCCTGGGGTGGTACACTATGTTAGTAAAAAACAAGTATATACGGCCGTAAGTTCGGCCAGGCCGAAGCTTATGTACCCTCCATCATGGATTGCGTAGAAACTTCTTCTAAACACTGCATTCCACAATCGAATTACTTAAGTTGCGGTAACGATTGCCGATGGCAAGGTATCTTAACACCTCCTAACACCATCTTCTAAATTGTATGTAAGTCCATACGTGGTATATATTAAATCAAAAAATATCGATCCAATAGTATATAATTCAGTCTGACAAACTAGACATAAAATTTTGACAAAATTTTCTACAGAAATAAAATTATATCAAAATTTTCTATAGAAATAAAATTTTCACAAAATTTTCTATAGAAATAAAAATTTTCACAAAATTTTCTATAGAAAGAAAATTTTGACAAAAATTTCTACAGCAATAAAATTTTAACAAAATTTTCTATAGAAATAAACTTTTGACAAAATTTTCTATAGAAATAAAATCTTGGTAGATTATTTTTTGGCTCGAGTGGCAACCTGATTATGAACCGAATAAAATTTGAACAAAATTTTCTATAGAAATAAAATTTTGAGAAAATTTTCTATAGAAATAAAATTTTAGCAATGATGAAAATTTTATTATGAACGGAATAAAATTTTAACAAAATTTTCTATAGAAATAAAATTTTGGTAGATTATTTTTGGCTCTAGTGGCAACCATGATTATAAACCGATATGGACCAATTTTTGTGTGATTGGACCAATTGTGGTATGGTCCTTAGCGACCATATACTAACACTACGTTCCTAATTTGAACCGGATCGGATTAATTTTGCTCCTCCAAGAGGCTCCGGAGGTCAAATCTGGAGAACGTTTTATATGGGGCCTATATATAATTATGGACCGTTATGGACCAATTCTGGCACGGTTGTTAAAGATCATATACTAACACCATGTTCCAAATTACAACCGGATTGGATGAAATTTGCTTCTCTTGGAGACTTCGCAAGCCAAATCTGGGGATCGGTTTATATGGGGGGCTATATATAATTATGGACCGATGTGGACCAATTTTTGCATGATTGTTAGAGACCATATACCAACACCATGTACCAAATTTCAGCCGTATCGGATGAAATATGCTTCTCTTAGAGGTTCCACAAGCCAAATCTGGGGATCGGTTTATATGGGGGCTATATATAATTAAGGACCGATATGGACCAATTTTTTCATGGTTGTTAGAGCCCATATACCAACATCATGTACCAAATTTCAGCCGGATCGGATGAAATTTTCTTCCCTTTGTGGCTCCGCAAGCCAAATCTGGGGATCGGTTTATATGGGGGCTATATATAATTATGGACCGATGTGGACCAATTTTTGCATGGTTGTTAGAGACCATATAACAACACCATGTACCAAATTTCAGCCGGATCGGATGAAATAGGCTTCTGTTAGAGGCTCCACAAGCCAAATCTGACGGTCCCTTTATATGGGGGCTATACGTAAAAGTGGACCGATATGGCCCATTTTCAATACCATCCGACCTACATCGATAACAACTACTTGTGCCAAGTTTCAAGTCGATAGCTTGTTTCGTTCGGAAGTTTGCGTGATTTCAACAGACGGACGGACGGACGGACATGCTTAGATCGACTCAGAATTTCACCACGACCCAGAATATATATACTTTATGGGGTCTTAGAGCAATATTTCGATGTGTTACAAACGGAATGACAAAGTTAATATACCCCCATCCTATGATGGAGGGTATAACAAGTAAGGAAAGCCTAAAGTCGGGCGAGGGCGACTATATTATACCCTTATTGTTCTCCCAGTGCAAAATTTCAATCAAATTGTGCTAAAACTCTAGCTTCTGGGGCCATATAAGTCTATATCGGGCGAAAGATATATATGGGAGCTATATGTAAATCTGAACCGATTTGAATAAAATTTGGCACACTTGACTACCAATTGGGTTTCTTGTGCAAAATTTCAAGCAAATTAGGGTAAAACTCTGGCTTCTGGGTCCATATAAGTGCATATCAGGCGAAAGATATATATGGGAGCTATATCTAAATCTGAACCGATTTCTTCCAAAATCAATAGGGTTCTATTCTGTGGGTCTAAAATACCAGAATATTTACAATTTCAGGAAAATCGGGTAAAAACTACGGTTTCTAGAAACCCAAGAAGTTAAATCGGGGGATCGTTCTTATGGGGGCTATACCAAAACATGTTATGGGGTGTGAAAAGAAAAAACACGTCTAATGTATTTTGTTTACATATAACTCAGTAATGACATACAGAATTTTATATCTCCGCTTTGTGTATGCAACGTAGCTTGTATTACACAAGACGCTCAGTGTTACTTTTCAAGCCTTAAATAGACGCAAAGGAAACCAACATTTTGAATCGCCATTATAAATGCAAAATGAAATGAGGCGGTTAGCTTTTGGCATGATAGAAAATAAGCAAGCATTTTCATTTAACCACAAGACCCGGGTTTTGACCATAGCTTTAACGGTTTTCTGTATTACAATGGGATTTCTATCTACTTTGTCATATGTTTCTTCCGACGTCGATTTTGTTTTGTAGAGATATACGAAAGATGAGAAACAACAGACTACTTACGACACTTTTTCACTATCTAACACAAAATAATTTTTTACTACACCACTCTTTATACGACGTTTTCGCATTATTCGATAAAATGGAAAAGATATATTGTGTCTTTCACCCTAAGAAAAAATATTTTCCTTCGAAATTAACTTTTAGTCAATAGTGAAACAAATAATCCCGCATATATATGAAAAGCGTTGTGATCATTGTTTCAAATCATTTTTAATTCAATTTTTCTATAACTCTGGAAATACATCACATGAATTAATTCTTAGTTTGTTATCAAATGTTTATGTTATTATAAACAAGTATATACGGTCGTAAGTCTTATGTACCCTCCACCATTGCATTGCATAGAAACTAGTACTAAAGACTGTCATCCACAATAGAATTACTTGGGTCGCGGTAACACTTGCCGATGACAAGTTATGTTAAAGCTGCTTAACACCGCGTTCTTAATTGTAAGTTAGTCCATACGGGGTACATATTAAACAAAAAAAGGCCGATTAAATACGTAAATAATTCAGTTTGGCAAAATTTTCTATAGAAATAAAATTTTGACAAAATCTTCTATAGTAATAAAGTTTTGACAAAATTTTGTATAGTAATAAAATTTTGACAAAATTTTTTATAGAAATAAAATTTTGAAAAATTTTCTATAGAAATAAAATCTTGACAAAATTTTGTATAGTAATACAATTTTGACAAAATTTTCTATAGAAATAATGTTTTGACAAAATTTTCTATAGTAATAAAATTTTTACAAAATTTTCTATTGTAATAAATTATTGACAAAATTTTTTATAGAAATAAAATTTTGACAAAATTTTCTATAGAAATAAAATTTCGACAAAATTTTCTATAGAAATAACATTTTGACAATGTTTTCTATAAAAATAAAATTTTTGGTAGATTATTTTTGGCTCGAGTGGCAACCATGATTATGAACCAATATGGACCAATTTTTGTGTGATTGGGGATCGGCTATATATAACTATAGACCGATATGGACCAATTATGGCATGGTTATAAGCGGCCTTATACTAACACCACGTTGCAAATTTCAACCGGATCGGATGAATTTTGCTCCTCCGGAGATCAAATCTGGGGAACGGTTTATATGGGGGGCTATATATAATTATGGACCGATATGGACCAATTCTTGCATGGTTGTTAGAAACCACGTACCAAATTTCAACCGGATTGGATGAATTTTGCTCCTCTAAGAGGCTCCGGAGGTCAAATCTGGGGATCGGCTTATATGGAATCGGCTTATATTTTTGCATGGTCCTTAGAGAACATATACCAACTCCATGTACCAAATTTCAGCCGGATCGGATGAAATTTGGTTCTCTTAGAGGCTTCGCAAACCAAATCGGGGGATCGGTTTATATGGAACTATATGTAATTATGGACCGATATGGACCAATTTTTGCATGGTTGTTAGAGACCATATACTAACACCATCTATCAAATTTCAGCAGGATCGGATGAAATTTGCTTCTCTTAGAGCAATCGCAAGCCAAATTTGGGGGTCCGTTTATATGGGGGCTATACGTAAAAGTGGACCGATATGGCCCATTTCCAATACATCGATAACAACTACTTGTGCCAAGTTTCAAGTCGATAGCTTGTTTCGTTCGGAAGTTAGCATGATTTCAACAGACGGACGGACGGACATGCTCAGATCGACTCAGAATTTCACCACGACCCAGAATATATATACTTTATGGGGTCTTAGAGCAATATTTCGATGTGTTACAAACGGAATGACAAAGTTAATATACCCCCATCCTATGGTGGAGGGTTAAAAAAACAAATTTTTGACAATTTTCGGCGACTTTGTGAGTTCGTTCGGCGGCTTATTTTAAGCCGTTCCCAGCCGTCTAAATCTCGGCGGTGGCGGCTCGCCGAAGCCGGCTTAAAATCGGCTTGCGAAAGACTCTGGAGAGGTATCCTAAAATATTGCCTCACTACGAGTATGAAATCGGCCGGTTAAAAACTGAAAATAGAGAAAAATAGCTTAAAACTTTCAAAAACTCATCACTCCAAAACATAGTAGCCCCCAACAGTTCATTCAACATCTTTTTCGACAATAGATAAACCACAATTCGGATCTAATTTTTTTTGTTGTAACTATCACTGCTGGTTACAATGGCTTTTGTATTTTGGGTAGCCGACTTGTTTTTGTTTTTTGCTGATATTTTAATAAAATGTTTGTTGTTACTTAAGATTACTAAACTGTAGTGAAACTGAAGCGCAATAACAATGCCAAAAGCCAAACTAACAAATACCGAATTGTCGGTGAAAAGACCGAAACTGAACTGAAATTCAAACTCAAACTTAATTCAGGCAACAAAAGTGGTGGATGCCCGAGTACACAGAGGAGAATTTTAATATAAAATTCAGATCATGTTGCAGCAACATTATCAAATTTTTCCATTATGCTTGGGGCTTTTAGTGGTGGGTGGGTGTAGATGAGCTATGGCAGCGGCAGGTAACATCGGTAAAGCATATTTGTGCCACACCAACCAACAACTGGCCCCTATGTAATTCGGAGTACATCACTACATTGCACAGTGGGGTAGATTAGGCAAATCGCAGATTTTAATTTAAGCGTTTAAATATTCAATAGTATCTTAAATAAAAATTTCCACAAGAAATTTCCACACAAAAGAGAATATTTGATAAAAAAATTATCAAATTATGAGATTTGAACAAGCGTTCTGTAGTTTTATACCCACCACCATAGAATGGTGATGGGGGTATAATAAGTTTCTCATTCCGTCTGTCTCTCTGTCTGTTATAATCGCGCTACAGTCTTCAATAATGGCGCTATCGTCTGGAACCATGAAGAAATGTGCTGAAAATGGTGAGTATCGGTCCTCCATATTGACCAATCTCCCGATTTTACTTCTTGGGCTTCTAGAGTCCGTAGTTTTTATCCAATTTTCCTGAAATTGGAAATCTAGAGGTATTCTAGGACCACAAAGAGGTTTATCGAAAATGGTGCCTATCGGTCCATGTTTTGGTATAGTCCCCATATAGACCGATCTCCCGATTTTACTTCTTATAAAATCCGTAGTTGTTGCCCAATTTGCCTGACATTGGAAATCTAAAGGTATTCCAGGACCAAAATGAGGTGTGCCGAAAATGGTGAGTACCGGTTCATGTTTTGATATAGACCGATCTCCCGATTTTACTTCTTGGACTTCTAGAATCCGTAGTTTTTATCCAATTTTCCTGAAATTGGAAATCTAGAGGTATTCTAGGACCACAAAGAGGTTTATCGAAAATGGTGCCTATCGGTCGATGTTTTGGTATATCCCCCATATAGACCGATTTCCCGATTTTACTTTTTGGGCTTCTAGAATCCGAAGTTTTTATTCAATTTACCTGAAACTGGAAATCTGGAAGTATTTTTGGACCATAAATGGGTGTGCCGAAAATGGTGAGTATCGGTCCATGTTTTGGTATATCCCCCATATAGACCAATCTCCCGATTTTACTTCTTGGACTTATAGAAACTGTAGTTTTTATCCAATTTGTATGAAATTCGAAATCTAGAATTATTTTTGGACCATAAAGAGATACGCCGAAAATGGTGAGTATCGGTCAATGTTTTAGTATAGAACCCATATAGACCGATCTCCCGATTTTACTTTTTGGGTTTGTAGAAACCGTGGTTGTTGGAGGTTGTTTAGGACTATAAATAAGTGTGCAAGAAATGATTTTATTGTTTGGGATTCTAGAAACCGTAGTTTTTATCCAATTTGCACGATAAGAACGATTTTCCGATTTAACTCCTTGGGTTTCTAGAAACCATAGTTTTTATCCGATTTGCCTGAAATTTCCCTTCTTGAGGGTATAGAAGGCGCACCGATAATGAAAAATGCTTGAAACTCAATGTAAAGTTTCCAGATTTTACTTCTCGGGTGAAAATCTACAGATTTAAGATTTCAAATCAAGACGTTATTTTATAATTTTTTTGCACAGTTACAAGAGATGTTAATGATTCCTCTAAAACTCAAACAAAAATGGTTCTTATAAATCCAGAATCTGATATAGTCTTCATAGGTAAAATCTTTAAATTTATCTTCGTGAAGTGTGCTGGTTGAACTGCTCTGCTTGATCTGTCCTCAAACCCTCTGAAATTTCAAAGGAAACTCTAATATTTGATTCATGGTGGTGGGTGTTTAAGATTCGGCCCGGCCGAACTTACTGCTGCACGGATGAAAAAGGCTGTTTTTCATATGTTTGGCTATAAACATTATATGTTTGGAACACAAATTTTTAAACACAATATTTTTGAGTGCAAGCATATAATGTTCATAAACTAGCATAACATGTTTGGGACATATATGTTAATATGTTAGAACATATTATGTTTGGGACATAAAATGTTTGTAAATATAATATGCTTGGATGCAAACATATATTAATTTAGAAATAGCTTATAAACATATATGTGTTTAGTAGCTTGGAGCGCTATTTAACAGGGAGCGATATTGAATTAAGTTGGTGGTTGTTGCTTGTTATTACAAAATTAACATTTTATTTTTCCTTGGGCAATTGATCAGCTACTTCTTTGATCCTTACAAACTGTGTGGTCCGCTGTTCGAATCCCCGTCCGGCAAAAGGTAAAATTAAAATAAAAAAAAATCATACAATTGAATAATTTCTTCTACAATGTTTGTATTACAGAAAAAGGTGCTAAGAACTAAAAAATCTCGTGGAAGTGAGAAAGATGTCGGGGAATATACAATTGGGCAGAAACAAAAATTTTGAGCATTCAGGTCGAAAACCTATGTTGTTAGCACCTATATTACCTGTTTATTTTCATAATTCGTTATGATTGTAAATATATAAATAAATAAATAAAATTTTGAGCACAATATTGTTTGGGAGAATTTTTTTAAGCATATAATATTTTTGGGTGCAAAATGCTTCCAAACATATTATATGTTCACATAATAACATATTGTTTTTTGGAAGACAACATTATTGAATTTGGATGCAAAAATACAAAATGTTTGGAACTTAGACTACCCAAACATATATTGTTTAGACCAATATGCTTTCAAACATATTATATATTGGAAGAGATCAAACATATAAATGTTTGGGCAATACCCAAAAATGTATATGCTTGAAGCAAAATATGTTTGGGAGTATATGTTACAGAAGCGATTTTTTGTGAGCGTGTGTATATACTTGTTTCTGCATTCCTTTGTTCAAATCAACTTCCAAGGCATTACTTGTAAAGCAACGCTCTATGAGAAGCCCATATAAATTTTCACTACTTCCGGATCACACGTTGGGGATCCGAACTACTGTTTTTGAAGCTCTTTGTTTAGCTGTGATTATTTAATTGAATTGGATTCAATACAACATTTATTGAACTTATTTAATTTTCATTTGTTTTTTGAAATGTTACATTTTCGAGTCCACTGTTCGCAATTTGATAAAGCTATTCAATCGTCGTTGCCGGAATTGTGGACATTTCATTTTTCGGTCTTAAAATAAGTGCAAATGAATACGAATTTTGATGCTGTCGCTACTGCATTGCTTTTGGTCATACACTCTGGGGTATATATACTGCTGCTGTTGTTTTTGGAGTTCGTACAAATTCATTCATTTCTCGCTGCACTCTTTTGTATGCAACTGAAATGAAATGCAATATCTACTCCCAAGGACATTGAAGACATCCATCTAGTGTCATAGCAATTCCATTCAATTCAATTCGATTGTGTTCTGTGAGAATATATACAGTGTGGCTGATATGTATTGCAATCAACTTCAGGTTGCTATCATTTCTGCATCGATCGTCTGACAGATGACAAGTTTATTCCAGTGGACGTTTAATTTTATTATCTACACCCTCAAAAAAATATCGCTTCTGTATCATATACCCAAAACACCATTTGCTTCAAGCATATATATTTTCAGAATTGGCGCAAACAAAATATTGTTTGTATTGTTCAAACATATTATGTTTCACCTCAGGGCATACACTGGTAGTAGAAAATGTCAATGAAATTTTCTTTGTGTGGATATATTTTTAAGGCGCCAATTGGTTACTTCCCTTATTTTACTTGCAGCATACTCTGTAGGCCTCTCTTTTTAAATTAATATATGTTTGCATTCAAGCATTTTATATTTTTACAAGCATTTTATGTCCCAAACATAATATGTTGTAACATATTAACATATATTTCCCAAATATGTTATGCTAGTTTATGAACACTATATGCTTGCACTGAAAAAACAGTGAACCCACCAGGAAGAAAACTTTCGGTTAATTTTAGAAAATTTTGAATATTTGTAGAAAATTGTAACTAAACAGTATTACAAACGTTGGCATCACGCCGATGTCACAAAATTGCAAGAATGTCTTTAGTGACATACGAAGTTCACGATGGATGCATTTTTGGTAAAATGTACAAGTTTTAAGAAATTCTGAACTATTTTGTGGAAGATACGAATTTAGTTAATATTTATGCTTCATTTGAGTATATTTTTTTTCCTCGGGTTTAGTTAATTTAACTAACGTACACAAAAGCGTATTAGAGTAAAGAAAACTTTCTCCAAACATAATATTTCTATGAACTAAAATAAAGTTAAATTGGCTTTAGTGAAATAGAGAGTTCACTTTTTTTGAGTGTGCACTTAAAAATATTGTGTTAAAAAATTTGAGTTCCAAACATATAATTTTTACACCCAAACATATGAAAAGCAGTCTTTTTCGTCCGTGTAGCTTCCATATTTTTACCGGGTTGTCTTAAGGTTTCATAGGATCGACTCTATTCGAAGAGCCCGGCCGTCCCCTATTAATTTTAAATAAATATTTCTTGTCCTAAATCAATGTATTCTTATTAATTTATTTTTTTTCTTTTCAGGTATATACTTGCTTAATAATTAATATTAATACTATTGTTGTTGAGGCTTTCATGATGTACTACTGTAAGTAGAATTCTGTCTGTTTAAATTTTGCGTGGAAATCCATTCTCTTAAACCGTTTAGGTTAAAAGCTTTCATGGTGGATAATATTTTACCAAAATGTAAAAAAGAGGGTATTATCGCCACAAATTCAAAAATGTATCGAAAAAATGTCACCAAGTTAAGAAATGTATTGAAGTTGAAAACATAATCAATTACAAAAAAATGATACAATTATCAGTTTAATCAATTTAAAAACAATTATTAGTTCAGAAAACAATTGAAAAGTTTAATTAAACTCCTAGCAAAAAAAGCCTCACAAAAAAAGTTGCGAAAATGCTCTTCTTTGGATTCGGAAGTGGTGCAAAATTGGTGCAGAAGCGATGAATTTAACATGGATTTTTCATAGGACGGATATCCACCATTTCACCACACGGTACATTGAATTTGCCTCACTTCTTAAAGTGTGATTCAAATTCAGGGTTTTTAATGTAAATTAAAAATTTTTATAATATTTTGCCATCTAAATAATTGTTATAAGTTTTCATTATTCTTTTATGCACTGTAACGCTTCTCTGAAACGTTTGACCTCAAATATTTAAAAAAAAATTAATTTTTATACCCTCCACCATGGGGGGTATATTAAATTTGTCATACCGTGTGTAACACATCGATATTCTGGATGGTGGTGAAATTCTAAGTCGATCTAAGCATGTCCGTCCGTCCGTCTGTTGAAGTCACGCTAACTTCCGAACGAAACAAGCTGTCGACTTGAAACTTGGCACAAGTAGTTGTTATTGATGTAGGTCGGATGGTATTGCAAATGGGCCATATCGGTCCACTTTTACGTATAGCCCCCATATAAACGGACCACCAGATTTGGCTTGCGGAGCCTACAAGAGTAGCATATTTCATCCGATCTGCATGAAATTTGGTACATGGTGTATGTATATGGTCTCTAACAACCATGCAAAAATTGGTCCATTTCGGTCCATTATTTTATATAGCCCCCATATAAACCGATCCCCAGATTTGACCTCCGGCGCCTCTTGCAGGAGCAAAATTTATCCGATCCGGTTGAAATTTGGTACGTGGTGTTAATATGTGGTCTCTACCAACCATACAAGAATTGATCCTTAACGTTCCATAATTATATATAGCCCCCATATAAACCGTTCCCCAGATTTGATCTCCGGAGCTTTTTGGAGAAGCAAAATACATCCGATCCGGTTGAAATTTGAAACGTGGTGTTACTATATGGTCGGTAATAACCATGACAAAATTGGTCCATATATGTCTATAGTTATATATAGCCGATCCCCAATCACACAAAAATTGGTCCATATCGGTTCATAATCATGGTTGCCACTCGAGCCAAAAATAATCTACCGAAATTTTATTTTTATGAAAAATTTTGTTGCAAGTAGAGGATGCTGATATATATATATATATATATATATATATATATATATATATATATATATATATATATATATATATATATATATATATATATATATATATATATATATATATATATATATATATATATATATATATATATATATATATATATATATATATATATATATATACATATGTATATACCCTACAACTTCAATACACTTAGTCCAACGCTTTTCTTTTTTTCTGTTTATACCGCGCTGTTTGTGCTAGGCTAAGAAGTTAGTAGGAATTGTCCCACCTCAGTAATGCTGGTGACATTTGTGAGGGTTTCAAAGCTTCTCTAAGTGGTTTCAGTGCAATTTGGAACGCCGTTCGGACTCGGCATAAAAAGGAGGTCCCTTGTCATTGAGCTTAATATGGGATCGGGCAGCACTCAGTGACAAGAGAGGTTCACCAATGTGGTATCACAATGGACTGAGTAGTCTAAGTGAGCCTGATATATCGGGCTGTCACCTAACCTAACCTAAGAAGTTTCCGAACTGCCCTCGTAGTGAGTTTAATATTTTCCTTGTTCAATATGGTATTGTAAATTACGAGAGACCAATGTAATATCAATCGAAAAAAAAGTTCATATATAGTAGGTGAATCACCAAGTGCAAAACCCCCAGGGCCCCTGCAATAAAGTCAACAAACGAAAGGTTGTTCACTTTTCCGCCGATGTTGTTATTTTCCACTACTCCATGTCACTTTCTGTAATGCTCAGACTAAATGCGAGCGTATGACAGGTAATCGGCAACAAAAAGTTTCTATGCAAATCAAGTGAAATTCAAATGATTCCATACTTGTCGTCATCATCGTTGTAAGTGCAGTGCAAAAGGAATGGGGGACCCAAACACTACAATCTGGCCAGGTACTTTAAGAGTTAGACAAATCGCTTGAACAACCAGCCAAGATACAGACAGACAGACAGACAGACAGACAGACAGACGGACGGATGTACATAATAGTACACTCTACGAGCTGATTATCTCTGAACTTTGCAATTAAATATTTGTAGTGGTTGTTACCGGAGTTTAAAAAAAAAAAACAGAAAAACACAAAGACATAAAATAAAGCATAATCGCAGATAAAAAGTATGGAGCATATGGCACCGGGATATTGCCTTAGAAAAATGCAGAGAAAAAAACTCAAACAAAAAAAGTGAAATGATATCAAATATTTAGTCATATATATTTTTTGGTGAGAGGGTAAGAAATAACGAAACAACTTTAAATACTTTGTATAATAACTGCTTTTTATGTACATCTTGTTTTTGTAATCGAACGTTGTTGACGATGATGACGACCATGAGAAGAAATATGAAATGAACTCTCAAGAAGAACAATTAAAATCGCATGAGCAGAAAAATCCACATAAATTAAAAAAAAACGGCCTGTTTTTTGTGACTTTAATTTGTTGTTTTCGTTGATAGCAGTCAGTGACTTTGTATACCCTTATAACAAGACTATATAAATCGCCATATAATCTACAGCTTGCTTAGGGATTGGCCTTTTAGTTTATATAAAAGGACATAGCAAGGTTTTAATGGAGGTGATGCACATTGAACCAGCTAAGGAAACACTTCCTAATTGCTTATTTTGAGAGAATATTTCCATATGTACGCCAAGAACAACTGAGAACGATTTATCCAAATGGAAGTTCATAATCAGCGTTGCCACAATGAATTTTTATTTTAGACCAAGATTTTTCCAAAATTCCTACCAGCGGACCATTTGTCCCAAATTAAATTAATATCATTTAAAAGTTAAAAATTTTCCAAATTTTTACTGCGATAGAAAATTTTGTCAAATTTTTATTTCTATTGAATTTTTTTTCTATTTATTTCTATAGAAAATGTTGTCGAAATTTTATTTTTATAGAATTTTTTTGTCAAAATTTTATTTCATATTTGTTGTTTTGATCTCAGCTTAAAAACCATTGCGTTGACTATACTACACTAGTAGATTAACCAACAGAGGAAAATAATATTTGGTCAAAGCCCTATAGATTGCAAGATGGTTGGATGGACGCACGTTTCGGAATTACCACATTCCTACAAACCAACAATACAAAAAAATAAAAACAAGTATATACAGCAGTAAGTTCGGCCGGGCCGAATCTTAAATACCCACCACCATGAACCAAATATTAGGGTTTCCTTTGAAATTTCAGGAGGGCTTGAGGACTTGAGGACACTTCCCGAAGATAAATTTAAAGATTTCACCTATGAGGACTATATCAGATTCTGGATTTATAAGAACCATTTTAGTTTGAGTTTTAGAGGAATCATTAACATCTCTTGTAAGTGTGCAAGAAAATTATAAAATAACGTCTTGATTTGAAATCTTAAATCTCTAGATTTTCCCCTGAGAAGTAAAATCTGGAAATTTTACATTGAGAAGCAATTTTCATGATCAGTGCGCCTTCTATACCCTCAAGAAGTGAAGTCGGTATATATGTAGGCATTACCAAATGGACCGATAAAAACTTAATCCGATACACGTTTTTGTGGGCCTAAAATACCAGAATATTTAAAATTTCAAGCAAATCGGATAAAAACTACGGTTTCTAGAAACCCAAGGAGTTAAATCGGGAGATCGTTCTTATGGGGGCTATACTAAAATATGGACCGATACTCACCGTTTTCGGCACACCTCTTTATGGCCGAAAATACCTCTAGATTTCCAATTTCAGGCAAATTGGATAAAAACTTCGGATTCTAGAAGCCCAAGACCCCAAATCGGGAAATATGGACCGATACTCACCATTTTTGACACACGTATTTGTGGTCCTACAATACCTCTAGATTTCAAATTTCAGGCAAATTGGATAAAAACTACGATTTCTATAAGCCCAAGACCCCAAATCGGGAGGTCGGTTTATATGGGGACTATATCAAAACCTGTACCGATATAGCCCATCTTCGAACTTGACCTGCCTGCGACAAAAGACGAGTTTGTGCAAAATTTCAGCACGATTGCTTCATTATTGAAGACTGTAGCGTGATTACAACAGACAGACAGACGGACATCGTTATATCGTCTTAGAATTTCTCCCTGATCAAGAATATATATACTTTATATAGTCGGAAATCGATATTTCGATGTGTTATAAACGGAATGACAAACTTATTATACCCCCGTCACCATTCTATGGTGGTGGGTATAACAAGAATGGAAAGTCTAAAGTCGGGCGGGGCCGACTATATTATACCCTGCACCAGTTTGTAGATCAAAATTTTCGATACCATATCACATCCGTCAAATGTGTTGGAGGCTATATATAAATGTTTGTCCAAAATAGATACATTTAAATATCACTCGATTTGGACAGAATTTGATAGACTTTTACAAACTCTATAAACTCAAAATTTAAGTTGTCTAATGCACTAGGGTGGAACACAATTTTAGTAAAAAAATATGGGAAACACTTAAATCTGAAGCAATTTTAATGAAACTTCGTAAAAGTTTATTTATGATTTATCGCTCGATATATATGTTGTAGAGGTTTAGGAAAATTAGAGTCATTTTTACAACTTTTCGACTAAGCAGTGGCGATTTTACAAGGAAAATGTTGGTATTTTGACCATTTTTGTCGAAATCAGAAAAACATATATATGGGAGCTATATCTAAATCTGAACCGATTTCAACCAAATTTGGCACGCATAGCAACAATGGTAATTCTACTCCCTGTGCAAAATTTCAACTAAATCGGAGTTAAAAATTGGCCTCTGTGGTGATATGAGTGTAAATCGGGCGAAAGCTATATATGGGAGATATATCTAAATCTGAACCGATTTCAACCAAATTTGGCACGCATAGCAACAATGCTAATTCTACTCCCTGTGCAAAATTTCAACTAAATCGGAGTTAAAAATTGGCCTCTGTGGTGATATGAGTGTAAATCGGGCGAAAGCTATATATGGGAGATATATCTAAATATGAACCGATTTCAACCAAATTTGGCACGCATAACAACAATGTTCTACTCCCTGTGCAAAATTTCAACTAAATCGGAGCAAAAAATTGGCCTCTGTAGTCATATGAGTGTAAATCGGCCGAAAGCTATATATTGGAGCTATATCTAAATCTGAACCGATTTCAACCAAATTTGGCACGCATAGATATAATGCTAGTTCTACTCCCTGTACAAAATTTCAACCAAATTGGGGTAAAACTCTGGCTTCTGGGACCGTATTAGTCCATATCGGGCAAACGATATATATGGGAGTTATATCTAAATCTGAACCGATTTCAATAAAATTTGGCACACTTGACTATAGTACTAATTATTCTTCTTGTGCAAAATTTTAAGCAAATTAGGATAAAACTCTGGCTTCTGGGGCCATATAAGTCCATATCGGGCGAAATATATATATATGAGAGCTATATCTAAATCTGAACCGATTTCTCCCAAAATCAATAGGGTTCTATTCTGAGCCAAAACACATACTTGTGCCAAATTCGATTTAACTAAAACTGCGACCTAGACTTTGATTACATAAATGTGTTCACGGACAGACGGACATGGCTATATCGACTCAGGAGCCCACCCTGAGCATTTTTGCCACAGACACCATGTGTCTATCTCGTCTTCTTCTGGGTGTTGCAAACATATGCACTAACTTATAATACCCTGTTCCACAGTGTGGCGTAGGGTATAACAAAACGGAAAAATTTTATTTCTATAAAATTTTTTGTCAAAATTTAATTTCTATAGAATTTTTTGCCAAAATTTTATTTCTATAGAAAATTTTGTCAAAAGCTTAACACCATGAATTGACTAAACTACAAGTGTAGCTTAACCAACAGAGGAAAAGTATGCTTGTCAAATTTATTTGGACAAAGCCCTATAGACTGCAAGATGGTTGGATGTACAGTTGTTTCGGAATTACCACATTCCTCATCATCATCCTCTACTTGCAGCAAAACTATCAACCAATTATCATAATAAATTCGGGTAATTCACTCAACCCAAAGTGATCTACACATTGAAAACAAAGCATACCCGGTTTCAAAGATTTTGTCTTTACGTTAACAATTTTGGTATTGATTCCGAGCCAAAGAAGCGG
The DNA here is from genome assembly GCF_050003625.1 of Haematobia irritans. Classification (NCBI taxonomy): domain Eukaryota; kingdom Metazoa; phylum Arthropoda; class Insecta; order Diptera; family Muscidae; genus Haematobia; species Haematobia irritans. Next base: position 168,973,745 of record NC_134400.1, read on the forward strand.
TGAATACTAGTAAGACACAATTCTCTTTTAAATTTGGGTTTTGTGTACTTGCTTCTGGAAGCAAATTTTAATTTTTTGTTTTTTTTTCAGTTTTTTCTTCTACTTTTTCTGCTATCAAAGTCCTTTAAAAACGAGTTAACGACAACTTTATTTTCCAAATTCAGACTCAACTTCCAGTAGAAATTATGCTATGTTTAAAGTAAGAAACGTCTTTAAAATAAAGTGTTGAAAAAAATGTCCTATATTTGAACGTTTTTTTACTTTGTAGTCAAGATGCAAAAAGATAACAAATTTAAAGACAATTTCATTAAATTTAAAGAATTTTTCTGAATTATTAAAGTCAAGTTGACCTTAGCTCAAAAATTTTTTCTTTCATGTTATGATACCCATTTTTAAGTCAAATCACTTAATTATAAAGATAATACGAGTTTATTGAACAGTTTATCGACTTTTGGACAAGGAGCAGAACTTAATATTAGAGAATTGCGTCTTCTATGCTAAGCAAAATTTTCATTCGTATTTTAAAGACATGAAATCTTTGACCTCACGACAATATTTTTTTCAGTGCACTTGAACCTTCCGAAAAAAGGTTTGATAGTCGGCCACTGCCTAAAATAAATTGCAAGCATATCTCTTTTCCTTTGCCAAACTCAAACCATCGATTTGAATTTTCGGAAGGTTCAAGTTTTTTTGTGTATTTTTGTTAAATGCTTTCTAAGTTCATTGTCAAGATACAAAAAATCGTTGAACGGAAAGTGAATCATAAACGAATTATAACACCGTTCAAGATTATTTCAACGAGTTTAGTAAGTGCATGCATAAAAATAACAAATCGACAACGTTGTTCTTTTGTTAAAGTGTTTTTTAATACCCTCCACCATAGAATTGAGGGTATATTAACTTTGTCATTCCGTTTGTAACACATCGAAATATTGCTCTAAGACCCCAAAAAGTATATATATTCTGGGTCTTGGTAAAATTCTGAGTCGATCTAAGCATGTCCGTCTGTCCGTCCGTCTGTTGAAATCACGCTAACTTCCGAACGAAACAAGCTATCAACTTGAAACTTGGCACAAGTAGTAGGTCGGACGGTATTGCAAACGGGCCATATCGGTCCACTTTTACGTATAGCCCCCATATAAACGGACCCCCAAATTTGGCTTGCGAGACCTCTAAGAGAAGCAAATTTCATCCGATGCGGCTGAAATTTGGTACATGGTGTTAGTATATGGTCTCTAACAACCATGCAAAAATTGGTCCACATCGGTTTATAATTATATATAGCCCCCATATAAACCGATCCCTCGATTTGGCTTTCGAGGCCTCTAAGAGAAGCAAATTTCATCCGATCCGGCAGAAATTTGGTACATGGTGTTAGTATAGGGTCTCTAACAACCATGCCATAATTGGTCCACATCGGTCCATAATTATATATAGCCCCCATATAAACCGATCACCAGATTTGACCTCCGGAGCCTCTTGGAAGACCAAAATTCATCTGATTCAGTTGAAATTTGGTACGTGTTGTTAATATATGGCCTCAAACTCCCATGCAAAAATTGGTCGAAATCGGTCCATTAATATATATAGGCCCCATATAAACCGATCCCCAGATTTGACCTCCAGAGCCCCTTGGAAGAGCAAGGGGCTCTGGAGGTCAAATCTGAAATTTTGCACAGGGAGCAGGATTAACATAGCCCCTAAAGGGTGATACGGTCAAAATTTGGTCAAGGGAAAACGCATGTAAATCGGTGAAATCGTTTATTTAAAAAATCAAATTAAATTTCTTTTTCAAGTTCAATTAGTATAAAATTCAGGAAAAATATTCAGTTAGGCTTTCGCTTTTGCTCGTCCTTAGCAGTTTTTTTGGTCTTCTTTAGGTTCCGCTTGACAATAGCCCAGTATTTCTCAATTAGGCGGAGCTCTGGCGTGTTGGGAGGGTTCTTGTCCTTGGGAACCACCTGCCCGTTGTTGGCGGCGTACCACTCCATGACCTTTTTACCATAATTACAAGATGCCAAATCCTGCCAAAAAAGTACGGAACAACCGTGTTTCTTCAGGAAAGGCAGCAGACGTTTATTCAAACACTCTTTCACGTAAATTTCTTGGTTGACAGTTTAGGAAGCTATGAAAATGCTGCTTTTCAAGCCACAGGTACAGATGACTTGCCAAACCAGATATTTCTTTGCGAACTTTGACAGTTTTATGTGCTTGAAAATATCTGCTACCTTTCCCCTTCCTTTTGCCGTGTAAAACTCCTGTCCCGGAAGCTGCTTGTAGTCGGCTTTGACGTAGGTTTCATCGTCCATTACCACGCAGTCAAACTTCGTCAGCATCGTCGTGTACAGCCTCCGGGATCGCGCTTTGGCCGTCGTATTTTGTTTATCATCGCGATTTGGAGTCACTACCTTCTTGTAAGTCTATAGTCCGGTTCGTTTTTTTGGCTCGATGCACGGTTGTAGACGATACACCCAGCTTATTTGCGGCATCTCGGAGAGAGAGGTTAGAGTTCCACTTGAAACTACCGGCAACTCTCTTTGTCGTCTCAGCGGCTTCCGGTTTCCAATTTCCCCCCTATCCAGACTTCCTTGTTGTCGACAAACGTTCCCCAAACACTTTAATTACATTTGTAACGGTTGATTTGGCAACTTTTAGCGATTTTGCCAGCGAGTAGCTCGGATTTTCGCGATGCACGAGCAAAATTTTGATACGCTGCTCTTCTTGCTTGGTCGGCATTTTGACAACTGAAGAGTGAATTCCAAAATGAAAATAGGAGCAACATTCTACACACACACACCTTCAAAATGAGGGTTTTTTTAAATGCAAAATTGAAAGAAATACTTCAAGTTTATATTGACCAAATTTTGACCGTATCACCCTTTATGCATGTCAATTTTGAAATCGGTTTCGATTTAGATAAAGCTCCTATACATATGTTTTTCCGATTTGGCAAAAATGGCCAAAATATCAACATTTTCCTTGTAAAATCGTCACTGCTAACTCGAAAACTTTTAAAAATGACTTACATCCTATACTACTAATACATTTCGAATTCCCATTGCAATCCGATTTACCCCAACCACGCACATTCAATTCTTAAAAATTCAAGAAAGAACTAAATCGCTTTCATTTTATTCTGAGACATTCGGTTTTCAACCACAATTATTTATGGATAAAGCCGCAATATAATCAAGCGACTGTAACTGATAACAATGATGGCATTACATTGCCTCCACATCCACAGCCATTTGAATGTAAATGTTGTTATCACATTTTAGGGCTTCCAGCCATATTGAAAGCATTGTTGGTAATACAAACATTGGTTGTGATACCTTATCGTCATCATTGTTCAAAACTCCTAGACTAACAGTGGCAAAAGGTTCAGTCAATATGCTAAGCCAAGGCAGCCAGCTTACTGATGAGAAGTGGGATGCCGGTTATTGTAATGGTAAGCAAAAAAATAAAATATAGCAAATTCAAGCTGTTCTGGTTGGTTTTGTAGTATCTATCAACTTGATTCCCCTTAAGTCTATTTTCCCTTTGAGTCTATTGCCCAGTATACCACTGCCCGTCCCCATCTAACCACTCATCTGTTTGTCGGACTCGATCTCTACTCTAGGTATAAATGAATGGCTTTGTAAAGTGCTGCATCACCAACCATGTGGAACAAACAAGATTTTTGAAATCTTTTGGAGCACATCCACATCCACATTTTTGAAATAGTTCCGTCGTCGCCGCCGGCTTGACATAATGATGGATTTGCTTACACAACAATTCAAATTCAAATACCAACTGGCAATACTGTTTTCCACAAATGCATTTGTAAGATAGTTAACAGTCGTATCTCAAAGACGGAAAATTTCAACTTACGAGACCTAGACTTAGTGTCAATTTTGCAGGTCGTGCGTTCTGATCCTAATCCCATATCTTCTTCACACGAGGTGTCATAGAGCGGTTAGTGGTGAACACCCACAATTGAAATTGTACCCAATGATAGTAGGACTTAGAAGTTATTGAACAAAATATTTCAAAAACAAGTTTATACGGCCGTAAGTACGGTCAGGCCGAATCTTATGTACGTACCCACCACAATGGATTGCATAGAAACTTGTACTAAAGACTGTCATCCACAATCGAATTACTTACGATGGCAAGGTATCTTAAAACTTCTTAACACCGTCTTCTCAACATATGGGGTATATATTAAACAAAAACCAAAAGGCCTATTAAAAACGTATATAATTCACTTTGACAACATTTTCTATCGAAATAAAATTTCAACAAAATTTTCTATGGAAATAAAATTTTGACAAAATTGTCTATAGAAATAAAATCTTGACAAAATTCTCTATAGAAATAAAATTTTGACAAAATTTTCTATAGGAATAAAATCTTGACAAAATTTTGAATAGTAATAAAATTTTGACAAAATTTTCTATAGAAATAAAATTTTGACAAAATTTTCTATAGAAATAAAATTTTGACAAAATTTTCTATAGAAATAAAATTTTGACAAAATTTTCTATAGAAATAAAATTTTGACAAAATTTTCTATAGAAATAAAATTTTGACAAAATCTTCTATAGAAATAAAATTTTGACAAAATTTTCTATAGAAATAAAATTTTGACAAAATTTTCTATAGAAATAAAAACTTGACAAAATTTTCTATAGTAATAAAATGTTGACAAAATTTTCTATAGCAATAAAATTTTGGTAGATTATTTTTGGGGATCGTCTATATATAACTATAGACCGATATGGACCAATTTCGGCATGGTTGTTAGCGGCCATATAGGAGTACTAACGGAATGTACCAAATTTCACCACGTACCAAATTTTAGCCGGAACGGATGAAATTTGCTTCTCTTAGAGGCTGCGCAAGCCAAACTGGAGATCGGTTTATATGGGGGCTATATATAATTATGGACCGATATGGACCAATTTTTGCATGGTTGTTAGAGACTATGTACCAAATGAAGAGGCTCGGCAAGCCAAATCTGAGCGTTTATATATATATATATATATATATATACATATATATATATATATATATATATATATATATATATATATATATATATATATATATATATATATATATATATATATATATATATATATATATATATATATATATATATATATATATATATATATATATATATATATATATATATATATATATATATATATATATATATATATATATATATATATATATATATATATATATATATATATATATATATATATATATATATATATATATATATATATATATATATATATATATATATATATATATATATATATATATATATATATATATATATATATATATATATATATATATATATATATATATATATCCTTTATGGGGTCTTAGAGCAATATTTCGATGTGTTACAGAAGGAATGACCATAGGGTATATTAACTTTACCCTATGGAGGAGGGTATAAAAAGTAAATTGTGTTTTTTTTTTCCAAAACCGGAAAGCAGAATACGTCTTAAACACCCACACCATGGAACGCATACACTGAAAAAAATCCGCGGTTAAACTGTCGCTAAATTTAATTTAACTAAATTTAACTTATTTTTTTTTTTACAAAATTTCTTTTTCTTTTTATGACCACTTAGTTTTAATAGATTTTTATACCCACCACCATAGAATGGTGACGGGGGTATAATAAGTTTGTCATTTCGTTTGTAACGCATCGAAATATCGATTTCCGACTATATAAAGTATATATATTCTTGATCAGGGAGGAATTCTAAGACGATATAACGATGTCCGTCTGTCCGTCTGTCTGTCTGTCTGTTGTAATCACGCTACAGTCTTCAATAATGAAGCAATCGCGCTGAAATTTTGCACAAACTCGTCTTTTGTCTGCAGGCAGGTCAAGTTCGAAGATGGGCTATATCGGTCCAGGTTTTGATATAGTCCCCATATAAACCGACCTCCCGATTTGGGGTCTTTGGCTTATAGAAATCGTAGTTTTTATCCAATTTGCATGCAATTTGAAATCTAGAGGTATTTTATGCCCGTAAAGAGGTGCGCCAAAAACGGTGACTATCGGTCCATCTTTTTGGTATAGCCCCCATATAGACCGATCTCCCGATTTTACTTCTTGGGCTTATAGAAACCGCAGTTTTTATTCAATTTACCTGAAATTGGAAATCAAGAGGTATTGTAGGACCACAAATACGTGTGCCAAAAATTGTGAGTATTGGTCCATGTTTTGGTATGGTCCCCATATAAAACGACCTCCCGATTTGGGGTCTTGGGCTTATAGAAACCGTAGTTTTTATCAAATTTGTCTGAAATTGGAATCCTAGAGGTATTTTAGGGCCATAAAGAGGTGTGCCGAAAATGGTGAGTATCGGTCCATATTTTAGTATAGCCCCCATATAGTCCGATTTCCCGATTTTACTTCTTGGGCTTCTAGAATCCGAAGTTTTTATTCAATTTACCTGAAATTGGAAATCTAGAGGTATTGTAGGACCACAAATACGTGTGCCGAAAACTGTGAGTATCGGTCCATATTTTGGTATAGTCCCCATATAGACCCATCTCCCGATTTTACTTCTGGGGTTTATAGAACCCGCAGTTTTTATTCAATTTACCTGAAATTGTAAATCTAGAATTATTATAGGACCACAAATACGTATTTATTCAATTTACCTGAAATTGGGAATCTAGAGGTATTGTAGAACCACAAATACGTGTGCCAAAAATTGTGAGTATCGGTCCATGTTTTGGTATGGTCCCCATATAAAACGACCTCCCGATTTTTGACAAAATTTCTCATAGAAATGAAATTTTGACAAAATTTCCCATAGAAATGAAATTTTGACAAAATTTACCATAGAAATGAAATTTTAACAATATTTCCCATAGAAATGAAATTTTGACAAAATTTCCTATAGAAATGACATTTTGGCAAAATTTCCTATAGAAATGAAATTTTGACAAAATTTTCTATAGAAATGAAAAGTTCTTATAGAAATTAAATTTTGACAAAATTCTTTATAGAAAAGAAAAATTCTTTAAGAAATGAAATTTTGCCAAAATTTCCTATAAAAAATTAAATTTTGACAAAATTTCCTATAGAAAAGAAATTTTGAAAAACTTCTTATAGAAATGATATTTTGACAAAATTTCTTATGGAAAAGAAATTTTGACAAAATTTCTTATGGAAAAGAAATTTTGACAAAATTTCCTATACACGCAAAGAAAAAAAAAAAAACGTTTGGAAAACGTGTACCGAAAATGTTTTTCTTTTGTTAGAGTTTTTTGAATTGCTTCGAAAATTTTAATCTTTTATCACCAAAAAAAATCGTCTGTTACAAAATTTTTAATTTTTCAATAAAAAAGTTATTTTTGAAACAACAACGCAGTCCATTTCGTTTATATCAAACACTGTTCTTTTCTGAATTTAGGTCTTTAATAAGACACATTTTACAGTTCAAAATTTAATATACTACAATGTAATGTTGAACATTTTTTCGAAATCTTCCGAACATATCTGGAATATATGTTAAAAAAAAAAAAAAAAAAAAAAAAAACAAAAAAACTTTGGTCGACGCAGGGATCGAACCCACGACCCTTGGCATGCAAGTCGGACGTAGCAACCACTGCTCCACGGTGCCAAACTAAATGTTTGTTTCTGTTAAATAAACTTTGTTTATTCGGTTCGTGGGCGCCGCAAGCTATGCTATATAAATATAACTTATATGGATATTTATCTATTGACATAGCTCAGTGGTTAGTGTGTTGGCGTACAAAGTGCATGGTCCGCGGTTCGATTCTCCGTCCAGGCGAAAGGTAAAAAAAAAATTAAAAATTTATAAAATCGTATTATTTCTTCTACATTGTTGGTATTACAGGAAAGGTGTTAAGAACTAAAAACCTCGTGGATGTGAGAAAGATGTGAGGGAAAATGCAATTAGCAAGAAAACAATTTTTTTTTGAGTTTGTCTTTATGAAATTGTTTTTACATCCTCGAAAAGAATAAACGTTTATAACAAAAAGTATATACTTTTCTTCCAAATACACTTCCTTACAGCGAAAAGCAAATGCAAATAAAATTTCGTTTGGGAGAAAAGAATTATTTTTTTGCGTGTAGAAATGAAATTTTGACAAAATTTCCCATAGAAATGAAATTTTGACAAAATTTCCCATTGAAATGAAATTTTGACAAAATTTCCTATGGAAATGTATTTTTGACAAAATTTCCTATAGAAACGTATTTTTGACAAAATTTCCCATAGAAATGAAATTTCGAAAACATTTCCCATAGAAATGAAATTTCGACAACATTTCCTATAGAAATGAAATTTCGACAACATTTCCTATAGAAATGAAATTTTGACAAAATGCATTTAAAAATGTTTTGTTGAATTTTAGGCCGAACCTATTTTTGTATTTCTAAAGATTGTGTTATTCTCCACAAGGAGAGTAAAGGCAAAATCTCTAGAACTTGTCTCGCTTTTCTCACTGTAAGGAAATGTGAAACAATGAAATTTGATAAAAAAAACGTGCATTATTTGTACCTTTAATTGGTATTAAAGTATTTTGCTTTTAGACACAGTTTCAACTTCCAATTGCATCGGTCCATGACAACTCTTAATTTATAAATTCATGAAATTCGATAAGAAATTTAAAATGAATTTAAACCCAGTACTAGCTAGTCACTTTCCTTTAGGAAAAAAACAAAACAACACCAAAATTCTACAACAATGTAAAGCCCATTGAAAGTTGTTCGATTAAAAATGAAATCGAAACAATACACAAACAGGCAAATTCCATATCCGTTTTTTGTGCGAACGACTTTAATTTTTGAAAGCAAAAAATTAACCAAACATTACAAATGCAACAAAAACATAAACAAAGGAAAAACTGCTTGGTGAATAACAGGAAAATTTTATACAAAATTTTTTTGGCAAGAAAAACTGCATCACTAATGAAAGTGAAAAACATTTAAATATGAGCCATAGTTGAGCAGTGTCGAATTGCAGTTACTTTACGCCAGACACTCGGTTTAATTGGAGTGTCAAAAGGGTTGGCATACGTTAATAGCGCTATGCTTCAATCAGAGGTTAACATTTTCTATAGGAAATTGGTAATGAATGGTATCCTTTTCATACCAAATGAATGCTTTTTAAATGAAATGAAACCGTATAGCATACACGGTTGCCACTCGTGCCAAATATAATCTACCAAAATTTGAAGAAAATTTTACCACATATCTATCAAATTAAAAAAATCTTGTTTTAACAAAATTTTTCTTCGAATGAATGATCCCTCCTATTAGTGAAAATTGTTTTGGTGTATAAATATCCCTTAAGTTTCAAATGTTGTACCAACAGTGGACAGTTACTACTTCTACAAAAAGGGAGAACTTACTCGCAATGGACTTTGATAGTATGAAATATCACGAAAATTTGACATATTAAAGACTTTGAATTTATAGAAAATTTTGTCAAAATCTTATTCCTGAAGGAAATGTTGTCAAGATTTTATTTTTAAAGAAAATTTCTTACAATTTTATTTCTATAAAAATTTTTTTCAAAATTTTATTTCTATAAAAATTTTTTTCAAAATTTTATTTCTATAGAAATTTTTTTCAAAATTTTATTTCTAAAGGGAATTTTCTCAAAATTTTATTTCTATAGAAAATTTTCTCAAACTTTTATTTCTATAGAAAATTTACTCAAAATTTTATTTCTAAAGGAAATTTTCTCAAAAATTTTATTTCTATAGAAGGTTTTTGCAAAATTTTATTTTCCTATAGAAAATTTTGTGAAAATTTTAAATCTTTAGAATTTTTTTCAAATAATTTTATTCCTATAGAAAATTTTGTCATTATTTTTGTTCTACAGAAAATTTTGTCAAAATATTATTTCTATAGAAAATTTTCTCAAAATTATATTTGTATAGAAAATTTTCTGAAAATTGTATTTTGTTAAAAAAATTTTAGATAGAAAATTTGGCCAACATTCAGAAAATTGGAGTACATCTTAATTAAAGAGGATTGTTTTGCACAATCAAATCTACCACATTAATAAATCTACCATTTTTGGTCGAATTGTACCAACTGTGGTAACCGTGATAGCATATGATCTTATACTTCACTGTAAGTAGACTTTGTGAAAATTGGACCAAAGAAAGTTCAAGGTGGTGTCTAGGGAAATATATTCTAATTTATTTTGCGATATTTGGTCAGGGAGGGGGATCACCCCTTTGCCCGACTTTTTTCAATGAACTCACTAAACTTCTCCGATTTACTTGAAATTTACTGAGGACATTGGAGATACCAGATTTTTTGATATTTGATCTGGGAGAGGGACCTCTCATTTGCCCGACTATTTCTTAATGTAAAGTAGAAAATTAAACTTCTCCGATTATGTTGAAATTTTCAGGGAAGGTTGGGGTGGTATTCATTTCTTTATTTTTTGATATTTGGTCGGGAAACGGGACGTCCTTAAAAAAATAGGACAATATTAAAACTTCTCACGAGTTACTTAAAATTTTCAGGGAACGTGAAAGAAGGTGATGCAGGGTACATGATTTTTCTGTATCTGGTTGGGAAAAGGTAATAGTGAAAAATCTAAACTGTGTTGATTTATTTGAAATTTATAGGGAACGTGGTGTAGGTTATGAAATGAGTACAGGGTATTGATGAACAATTTTATTGGCACTATGAATAAAATTCCGTTGGCTAAATTTTCATTAATTTTCCTTTATGTGTAGTGACAGTAATTTATTTTGAATCCCATTCTATAATAAAACGTATAAAAACTATCATATAAATGTAAAACCAGTGGTATGTAGAAATGGAAACACTGCGAAGTGTTTGTAACTAAAAAAAACGAATATCGTGTAACAACAAAAAACCTTAGCTTTTATTGGAAAAATCATTACAATTATGTGCAAAGCTATATGGAAATGAATTGGAATGTTTTTTGTCCGGACAATTTTTTTTGTTGCTTATCTTCCCTTCCGTTAACAAAGCCATTGTTGGCTGAAACAAAATTTGGATAAAATCCCCACCCACGCTGAGAAACTCGAGGTATTCAGTTTATTATTAATTGAAATAAATATTTTTCCTTCAATGTTATGACAAAAAATGTGGTAACCGCCAAATGCAATTTTCCCTTTTCGAACACTTAATATGAAAAAAAAAAAACAACAAATTTGCTTAATTTACCTTAAAACCACAAATGGACGGATGTATAAAGGCTCGTAGCGAAAGAATCGTAGTGAATGATATTGCAATAAATTTAATTTTTACTAAGGGTGCTATTTGATTTCTGAATGAATAGTGAATATAAAATTTTTTTTTATGGATATTTCGATACTCTTAATTTAGTTTTGTGCTTTTGTGATATGGTAGATTTAATCGTTAATTTCTTTCAGTACATTTGACATGAACTAAATATTTATTTTAAATTAGGCCATTAACACTGGGTATTCAGAGTGAATCGTTGGGAACGGACAAAGAATAAAAAAAGCAAGTAAAGAAAGTCTAAAGTCGGGCGTGCCGACTATATTATACCCTTCACCAACATTTTTGATACCATCTTAACACCTTCAAATTTGTTAGGAGCTATATAAAGTTTTATATTCACACATACAAATATTTATATATGAACCGATTTGGACAAAATTTTTTAAACATTCACAAAATGTCTAGACTCAAAATTTAAATTGGTTAATAACCGTGACGGACTACAATGTTAGTAGAAAACAAGTAAGGAAAGCCTAAAGTCGGGCGGGGCCGACTATATTATACCCTGCACCACTTTGTAGATCTTAATTTTCGATACCATATCAAATCCGTCAAATCTGTTGGGTGCTATATATAAAGGTTTGTCCCAAATACATACATTTAAATATCACTTGATTTGGACAGAATTTTATAGACTTTTGCAAAATCTATAGACTCAAAATTTAAGTTGGCTAATGCACTAGGGTGGAACACAATTTTAGTAAAAAAACAAGTAAGGAAAGTCTAAAGTCGGGCGGGGCCGACTATATTATACCCTGCACCACTTTGTAGATCTAAATTTTCGATACCATATCACATCCGTATAATGTGTTTGGGGCTATATATAAAGGTTTGTCCCAAATACATACATTTAAATATCACTCGATCTGGACCGAATTAGATAGATTAGAGTCATTTTTACAACTTTTCGACTAAGCAGTGGCGATTTTAGAAGAAAATTGTTGGTATTTTGACCATTTTTGTCGAAATCAGAAAAAATATATATGGGAGCTATATCTAAATCTGAACCGATTTCAACCAAATTTGGCACGCATAGCAACAATGCTAATTCTACTCTCTGTGCAAAATTTCAACTAAATTGGAGTTAAAAATTGGCCTCTGTGGTCATATGAGTGTAAATCTGGCGAAAGCTATATATGGGAGATATATCCAAATCTGAACCGATTTCAACCAAATTTGGCACGCATAGTTGCAATGCTAATTCTACTCCCTGTGCAAAATTTCAACTAAATCGGAGCAAAAAATTGGCTTCTGTGGTCATATGAGTGTAAATCGGGCGAAAGCTATATATGGGAGATATATCCAAATCTGAACCGATTTCAATCAAATTTGGCACGCATAGCTGCAATGCTAATTCTACTCCCTGTGCAAAATTTCAACTAAATCGGAGCAAAAAATTGGCTTCTGTGGTCATATGAGTGTAAATCGGGCGAAAGCTATATATGGGAGATATATCCAAATCTGAACTGATTTCACGCATAGTTACAATGCTAATTCTACTCCCTGTGCAAAATTTCAACTAAATCGGAGTTAAAAATTTGCTTCTGTGGTCATATGAGTGTAAATCGGGCGAAAGCTATATATGGGCGATATATCCAAATCTGAACCGATTTCAACCAAATTTGGCACGCATACTTGCAATGCTAATTCTACTCCCTGTGCAAAATTTCAACTAAATCGGAGTTAAAAATTGTCCTCTGTGGGCAAATGAGTGTAAATCGGGCGAAAGCTATATATGGGAGCTATATCTAAATCTGAACCGATTTGGCTGAAATTTTGCAAGTTTTTCGAGACCCATAAAATATTCTGATGTACGGAATTTGAGGAAGATCGGTTGATATACACGCCAATTATGAGCAGATCGGTGAAAAATATATATGGCAGCTATATCTAAATCTGAACCGATTTCAATAGGGATCGTCTTTGAGCCGAAACAGGACCCTATACCAAATTTTAGGACAATCGGACTAAAACTGCGAGCTGTACTTTGCACACAAAAATACATCAACAGACAGACAGACGGACATCGCAAAATCCACTCAGAATTTAATTCTAAGACGATCGGTATACTAAACGATGGGTCTCAGACTTTTCCTTCTTGGCGTTACATACAAATGCCCAAACTTATTATACCCTGTACCACAGTAGTGGTGAAGGGTATAACAAGTAAGGAAAGTCTAAAGTCGGGCGGGACCGACTATATTATACCCTGCACCACTTTGTAGATCTAAATTTTCGATACCATATCACATTCGTCAAATGTGTTGGGGGCTATTTATAAAGGTTTGTCCCAAATACATACATTTAAATATCACTCGGTCTGGACAGAATTTGATAGACTTACAAAATCTATAGACTCAAAATTTAAGTCGGGTAATGCACTAGGGTGGAACACAATGTTAGTAAAAAAATATGGGAAACATTTAATTTGGCACGCATAGCAACAATGCTAATTCTACTCCCTGTGCAAAATTTCAACTAAATCGGAGTTAAAAGTTGGCCTCTGTGGTCATATGAGTGTAAATCGGGCGAAAGCTATATATGGGAGATATATCTAAATCTGAACCGATTTCAACAAAATTTGGCACGTATAGCTACAATGCTAATTCTACTCCTTGTGCAAAATTTCAACTAAATCGGAGCAAAATATTGGCCTCTGTGGTCATATGAGTGTAAATCGGGCGAAAGCTATATATGGGAGCTATATCTAAATCTGAACCGATTTCAACCAAATTTTGCATGCATAGCTACAACGCTAATTCTACTCCCTTTGCAAAATTTCAACCAAATTGGGATAAAACTCTGGCTTCCATATCGGGCGAAAGATATATGGGAGCTATATCTAACTCTGAACCGATTTCAATCAAATCTTGCGCACTTGACTATACTACTAATTGTACTCCTAGTGCAAAATTTCAACCAAATTCGGCCAAAAATCTGGCTTCTGGGGCCATATAAGTCCATATCGGGCGAAAGATATATATGGGAGCTATATCTAAATCTGAACTGATTTCTTCCAAAATCAATAGTGTTCCATTCTGACCCAAATTAGGAACATGTGCCAAATTTGAAGGCGATTGGACTTAAATTGCGACCTAGACTTTGATCACAAAAATGTGTTCACAGACGGACAGACGGACATGATTATATCGATTCAGGGACCACCCTGTACAACATAACACTTACAAACATAACACTTAGTCGTATAGTCAAGTGTGCAAAATTTGATTGAAATCGGTTCAGATTTAGATATAGCTCCCATATATATCTTTCGCCCGATATGGACTTATATGGCCCCAGAAGCCAGATTTTTGGCCGAATTTGGTTGAAATTTTGCACTAGGAGTACAATTAGTAGTATAGTCAAGTGTGCAAAATTTGATTGAAATCGATTCAGATTTAGATATAGCTCCCATATATATCTTTCGCCCGATATGGACTAATATGGTCCTAGAAGTCAGAATTTTGACCCAAGTTGGTTGAAATTTTGCACAGGGAGTAGATTTAGCATTGTAGCTATGCGTGCCAAATTTGGTTGAAATCAATTCAGATTTAGATATAGCTCCCATATATATCTTTCGCCCGATATTTACTAATATGGTCGTAAAAGCCAGAGTTTTGGCCCAATTTGGTTGAAATTGTGCACAGGGAATAGATTTAGCATTGTAGCTATGCGTGCCAAATTTGGTTGAAATCGATTCAGATTTAGATATAGCTCCCATATATATCTTTCGCCCGATATGGACTAATATGGTCCTAGAAGTCAGAGTTTTGGCCCAATTTGGTTGAAATTTTGCACAGGGAGTAGATTTAGCATTGTAGCTATGCGTGCCAAATTTGGTGGAAATCGGTTCAGATTTAGATATAGCTCCCATATATAGTTTTCGCCCGATTTACACTCATATGATCACAGAGGTTAATTTTTAACTCCGATTTAGTTGAAATTTGCACAAGGAATAGAATTAGCATTGTAGCTATGCGTGCCAAATTTGGTTGAAATCGGTTCAGAGTTAGATATAGCTCCCATATATATGTTTTTCTGATTTCGACAAAAAAGGCCAAAATACCAACATTTTCCTTGTAAAATCGCCACTGCTTAGTCGAAAAGTTGTAAAAATTACTTTCATTTTCCTAAACTTCTAATACATATATATCGAGCGATAAATCATAAATAAACTTTTGCGAAGTTTCCTTAAAATTGCTTCAGATTTAAATGTTTCCCATATTTCAATAAAATTTGGCACATCTGACTATAGCACTTAGTGTTCTCCTGGTGCAACATTTTAAGCAAATTAGGATAAAACTCTGGCTTCTGGGGCCATATAAGTCCATATCGGGCGAAAGATATATATGGGAGCTATATCTAAAGCTGAACCGATTTCTTCCAAAATCAATAGGTTCTATTCTGACCCAAAACAGGAACTTGTGCCAAATTAGAAAGCGATTGTACTTAAACTGCGACCTAGTCGTTGATCACAAAAAATGTGTTCACAGACAGACGGACGGACATGGCTATATCGACTAAGGGACCCACCCTGAGCAATATTGCCAAAGGCACCATGTGTCTATCTCGTCTCCTTCTGGGTGTTGCAAACATATGCCCTAACTTATAATACCCTGTCCCACAATTGGCTATAAAAAGACTTCCCCTACCGTGAATCGAACCTGTGTTGCCTGCGCGATACGCGTTAACACTCGCCTTAGCCCATTTCACCAACGGCGGAGTTGCCATAACAACGGCTAACGGTTATTTTCATGACCAAAGAAAAACGAATGCCATTCATGAAATCGTGAACGCCCGTGGACGAAATCGTGAACATTCCGTTTTGATTTTTTGTGGACGTTTCCGTTTCATTTTGACAAGGTCCGTTCACGATTGTGAAACGCAATTTTTTCTATTAGTGTATAGAATTATTCACTTTTAAGAAAGTCTCCATGACGTTAATAACTTTTTGCGTATGTTAGTTAAGTTAAAAAATTATATACAGATGAATTAATTCAGAATTTCTTAAAATGTGTACCAATAATGAGCCCATGATGCTAAAGAAGATTTTTGCAATTTTTTACTCCAAGTTTTTCTTTCAAACTTCGAAATTGTTTTGACAAGTGAAAAAAAAGTATTATTTCTAATAAATTTTCTTGAATTTGTCCAAAATTATTTACTTAGTTTTGTGAAATCGACGGGACATCTGCGTTTCTAATACAGTTTAGTTAAAATTTTCTAAAATGTTCTTGCCTAGTGAGTTCACTATTTTTTTCAGTGTAGTTATCACCGATCTGGTCGTAATTGGAACTTTTATCAACCGATCTTCTTCAAATTCCATACATCCGCATATTTTGTGAGTCTCGGAAAACTTGCAAAATATCGCCAACAAGTTCAGATATAGCTCCCATATATATCGTTCGTCCAATATGCACATATATGGTCCCAGAAGCCATAGTTTTACAATTGGTAGTAACGTCAATTCCGACAAATTTAGTTGAAATCGGTTCATATATCCCCATATATCTTTCGCCCGATTTACACTCATATGACCACAGAGGCCAATGTTTTATTCCAATTTATGTGAGACTTTGGAGTGTAATTAACATTATAGCTATACATGCTAAATTTGGTTCAAATCGATTCAGATTTAGATATAGCTCGCATATATATGTACGACAGATTTTGGGGAAATATTGTAGAAAGTTTCATATTTTACACTCATTTTTTATATTTTTAAGAAATTTTTGCTTTTATTTCAAGAAAATAAAATAAGATTTTTTTTTGTTCATTGTAGACTGCTTGGATTTTTGGTCTCTTAACACTAGCTCAACAATTCGAGTCTCTAATAATCTTATAATTAATGATTTTCTCAATTATAAATCAGGCCATAGATTAACCTTAATTAGTTTCTTTATACAGGTTCTTATTATGACTGCCACATCAACTACCGGACAACAGAATCATCTCTTCATTATCGTCTCGAATGTCAGAGACCAATATCTAGTGAAGAAAATCTGTTGTACCACAGCAATTGCTGTTCCAAACAGGTTTTGATGATACCACCCGCACTAAAAATCAAGGTATGATCTCAGTTTTCGATGGTTGTCTGTATCAGCTGAAGTAGCTGTAAACTGCATCTAGACTAGGTCGTAATATACAGACTTGACCATTTTAATCGAAGATGCCTCCATATCCTTACAACATACAAAACCAAAAGCATACGAATAAATTGGGAAGCACAGTGGGCCAATGCATATCATTTGTTTGACTGTGAAAATTTCTAGTAAAAAACTTGAAACAAAAACAAGTATATACGGCCGTAATGTACCCTCCACCATGGATTCCGTAGAATTTCTACTGAAGAATGTCATCCACAATCGAATTACATGGTTTGCGGTAACCCCTGCCGATGGCAAGGTATCTTAAAACTTCCTAACACCGTTATATATACCACATAGTCCATACGTGGTATATATTAAACTAAAAAAGGTCGATTAAATACGTATATAATTAAGTTTAAAGTTTCTATAGAAATAAAATTTTGACAAAATAAAATTTTGACAACATTTTCTATAGAAGTAAAATTTGGAAAAAAAATGTTTCTATAGAAGTAAAATTTGGGGGAAAAATGTTTCTATAGAAATAAAATTTGGAAAAATTTTTCTATAGAAATAAAATTTTGACAAAATTTTCTATAGAAATAAAATTTTGACAAAATTTTCTACAGAAAAAAATTTGGAAAAAATTTTCTATAGAAATAAAATTTTGACAAAATTTTCTATAGAAATAAAATTTTGACAAAATTTTCTATAGAAATAAAATTTTGTCAAAACTTTCTATAGAAATAACATTTTGACAATGTTTTCTATAAAAATAAAATTTTGGTAGATTATTTTTGGCTCGAGTGGCAACCATGATTATGAACCGATATGGACCAATTTTTGTGTGATTGGGGATCGGCTATATATAACTTTAGACCGGTACGGATTAATTTTGGCATGGTTATTAGCGGCCTTATACTAACACCACGTTGCAAATTTCAACCGGATCGGATGAATTTTGCTCCTCCAAGAGGCTCCGGAGATCAAATCTGGGGAATGGTTAAATGGAGGCTATATATAATTATGGACCGATATGGACCAATTCTTGCGTGTTTCTTAGAGACCACACTCTAACGCCATGTTCAAATTTCAACCGGATCGGATGAATTTTGCTCCTCCAAGAGGCTCCGGAGGACAAATCTGGGGATCAATTTATATGGGGGCTATATATAATTATGGACCGATATGGACCAATTCTTGCATGGTTGTTAGAGACCATATACTAACACCACATACCAAATTTCAACCGGATCGGATGAATTTTGCTCCTCTAAGAGGCTCCGGATGTGAACCAATTTGTGCATGGTCATTAGAGAATATATACCAACACCATGTATCAAATTTCAGCCGGATCGGATGAAATTGGCTTCTCTTAGAGGCTCCGCAAGCCAAATCGGGGGATCGGTTTATATGGGGGCTATATATAATTATGGACCGATGTGGACCAATTTTTGCATGGTCATTAGAGAATATATACCAACACCATGTACCAAATTTTAGCCGGATCGGATGAAATTTGGTTCTCTTAGAGGCTCCGCAAGCCAAATCGGGGAATCGGTTATATGGGGTCTTAGAGCAATATTTCGATGTGTTACAAACGGAATGACAAAGTTAATATACCCCCATCCTATGGTGGAGTGTATAAAAAAACGTTCCAATTAAAGATATGAAAAAAGTTAATTGTTAAAAAATATAAACAATTGAATTAAAAGAACTTCATGTGTAGTTGAAATAAAGAACATCTTTGGGAGGACATTTTTGGAAGTGCTTTTAAAGTTGTGACAGTGGTGGTAATAAAATGGTTCAATTTGGAAAGAATAATTCTCGTATGTAATTTCCTTAGGAAATTAACATATAAAACCAAATTAAATCATCTCTCACCTCGCCAGATCTACACTAAAGACTATGGAAACTTGCATTAGCCAACATAGAAACATATGTCCGATGAAGCTTGTGGATTGGTATCTGGCCTTTTCTTTTCAATAGCTTCATAATTTTCATGTCCAATAAGCTCGTATTAAAATTGTAATAATAATATGTAAAATTTTCTTTCCATAGAAAATTTTGTCAACATTTTATTTATGAAGAAAATATTGCCTGTTTTTTGTTAAATAAAAATATTGGTTGTTATTTGTTAAGTCGTTTGGTTTTGATTGATTTAATTTTTTCTCAAAAATTTTTTTTCTATAAAAAATTTTGTGAAAATTTCAGTTCTATAGAAAATAATTATATTATTTTATTATATTATTTCTATAGAAAATTTTGTCAAAATTTTATTTCTATAGACAATTTTGTCAAAGTTTTATTTCTATAGAAAATTATGTCAAAATTTTATTTCTATGGAAAATTATGTCAAAATTTTATTTCTATAGAAAATTTTGACAAAATGTTATTTCTATAGAAAATTTTGTCAATATTTTTTTTTCTATAAAAAATTTTGTCAATATTTGATTTTTATAGAAAATTTTGTCAAAATTTTAGTTCTATAGAAAATTATGTCAAAATTTTATTTCTTTGGAAAATTATGTCAAAATTTTATTTCTACAGAAAATTTTGACAAAATTGTCTTTCTATAGAAAATTTTGTCAAAATTTTATTTCTATAGAAAATTTTGTCAATATTTTATTTCTATAGAAAATTTTGTCAAAATTTTATTTCTATAGAAAATTTTGTCAAAATTTTATTTCTATAGAAAATTTTGTCAATATCAATATATTTGTTAATATAGAAAATTTTGTCAAAATTTCAGTTCTATAGAAAATAATAATATTATTATATTATATTATTTCTATAGAAAATTTTGTCAAAATTTTATTTCTATAGAAAATTTTGTCAAAATTTTATTTCTATAAAAAATTTTGTCAAGATGTGATTTTTATAGAAAATTTTGTCAAAATTTTATTTCTATAGAAAATTTTGTCAAAAATTTATTTCTATAGAAAATTTTGTCAAAATTTTATTTCTATAGAAAATTTTGTCAAAATTTTATTTCTATAGAAAATTATGTCAAAATTTTATTTCTATGGAAAATTATGTCAAAATTTTATTTCTATAGAAAATTATGTCAAAATTTTATTTCTATGGAAAATTATGTCAAAATTTTATTTCTATAAAAATTTTTGACAAAATTTTATTTCTATAAAAAATTTGGTCAAAATTTTATTTTTATAGAAAATTTTGTCAACATTTTTTTTCTATAGAAAATTTTGTCAATATTTTATTTCTATAGAAAATTTTGTCAAAATTTCAGTTCTATATAAAATAATTATATTATTTTATTATATTATTTCTATAGAAAATTTTGTCAAAATTTTATTTCTATGGAAAATTATGTCAAAATTTTATGTCTATGGAAAATTATATCAAAATTTTATTTCTATAGAAAATTTTGTCAAAATTTTATTTCTATAGAAAATTTTGTCAATATTTTATTTCTATAGAAAATTTTTTCAAAATTTTTTTTCTATAGAAAATTTTGTCAAAATTTTATTTCTATAGAAAATTTTGTCAAAATTTTATTTCTATAGAAAATTTTGTCAATATTTTATTTCTATAGAAAATTTTGTCAAAATTTTATTTCTATAGAAAATTATGTCAAAATTTTATTTCTATGGAAAATTATGTCAAAATTTTATTTCTATAGAAAATTTTGTCAAAATTTTATTTCTATAGAAAATTTTGTCAATATTTTATTTCTATAGAAAATTATGTCAAAATTTTATTTCTATAGAAAATTTTGTCAAAATTTTATTTCTATAGGAAATTATGTCAAAATTTTATTTCTATAGAAAATTTTGTCAAAACTTTATTTCTATAGAAAATTTTGTCAAAATTTTATTTCTATAGAAAATTTTGTCAATATTTTATTTCTATAGACAAATTTTTCAAAATTTTATTTTATTTCTATGGAAAATTATGTCAAAATTTTATTTCTATAGAAAATTATGTCAAAATTTTATTTCTATAGAAAATTTTGTCAAAATTTTATTTCTATAGAAAATTTTGTCAAAATTTTATTTCTATAGAAAATTTTGTCAATATTTTATTTCTATAGAAAATTTTGTCAATATTTTATTTCTATAGAAAATTTTGTCAAAATTTCAGTTCTATAGAAAATAATTATATTATTTTATTATATATTTTTTCTATAGAAAATTTTGTCAAAATTTTATTTCTATAGAAAATTTTGTCAAAATTTTATTTCTATAGAAAATTTTGTCAAAATTTCAGTTCTATAGAAAATAATTATATTATTTTATTATATTATTTCTATAGAAAATTTTGTCAACATTTTATTTCTATAGAAAATTTTGTCAAAATTTTATTTCTATAGAAAATTGTGTCAAAATTTTATTTCTATAGAAAATTATGTCAAAATTTTATTTCTATGGAAAATTATGTCAAAATTTTATTTCTATAGAAAATTTTGTCAAAATTCTATTTCTATAGAAAATTTTGTCAAAATTTTATTTCTATAGAAAATTATATCAAAATTTTATTTCTATGGAAACTTATGTCAAAATTTTATGTCTATGGAAAATTATATCAAAATTTTATTTCTATAGAAAATTTTGTCAAAATTTTATTTCTATAGAAAATTTTGTCAAAATTTTATTTCTATAGAAAATTTTGTCAATATTTTATTTGTGTAGAAAATTTTTTCAAAATTTTATTTCTATGGAAAATTATGTAAAAATTTTATTTCTATAGAAAATTTTGTCAAAATTTTATTTCTTTAGAAAATTTTGTCAATATTTTATTTCTATAGAAAATTTTGACAAAATTTTATTTCTATAGAAAATTATGTCAAAATTTTATTTCTATGGAAAATTATGTCAAAATTTTATTTCTATGGAAAATTATGTCAACATTTTATTTCTATAGAAAATTTTGTCAAAATTTTATTTCTATAGAAAATTTTGTCAATATTTTATTTCTATAGAAAATTTTGTCAAAATTTTATTTCTGTTGAAAATTTTGTCAGCTTTTTTTTTCTATAGAAAATTTTGTCAAAATGTAATTTCCATAGAATATTTTGTCCAAATTTGATTTCTATAAAACATTTTGTCAAAACTGTATTTCTATAAAAATGTTGTCAAAATTTTATTTTGTAGTCAAAATGTTATATCCATAGGAAGTTTATCTCTTGGTTTGTGAGGAATATTTTACAAAATCTATAAAACAGTAAAAAATCTACCATTTTTGGTAGAATTCTACCAACTGTGGCAATCGTGGATTAGAGCCATTTCATTCCACTGTGTCTTAGTTAACGCAATGGATGAGCTCCGATGGACATGTTGAATTTGTGTAATGCTGGCCAATGTTAGCTATAAACTGATGTCCTTATGATGTTTTCATGTACATAACCTCATGTCTTGGTGTGGTATCTAAAACCAAAACACCCACACAAACATCCGCTCCCATGCATGAACATGCCCACACTAACATTCAAACACTGGACATATTGACCAACTTTAGTCATTCAAACTACACACAAAACACATGTACTTGCCTTATGGTGGACTCGATCCAAACTGGAGCTTGCTATGTATGAGTGTGTTCTAACTGCAATGTGTTAGAGTGGGTGTGTGTGTGTGTGTCGTGTCTGTGTTGTATGTGGTTATGTTTATATGAATCTGTCTGTTATATTATTTTATACTTCAATGCCCTGTGGCAAATATTATTAACAGCATATCCAAAGATTTGTATTAATTTCTAGACAATGTTGAAAGAATTAAAATCTTTACAACTTAAGATTTTATAAAATTAAATTTAGTTATTGGACATTTTCCGGCATACAAAGTTTTAGTGGTAAATTGAATTTAAGATCTTTTAAGGATAAACTTAAGACTAGCAGAGCAGAGATGAAATAGAGACACGAACAAAGACTTTTCATTTTCCAAAATATTTAATATAAAGGATTTAATAGAGATCAAACATTTTAAACAAGCGTTAAAGTGCATTAAAAACCATAAAAATTATAAAAATTATTTATTTGACAAAATATCACAGATTTTTTAATTCATATCCAAAACACTGAATTCTGATCACTTCTTAAGAAGCGATACAAATTCAGTGCAGTTGTTGTTGAAATGGTGGACATCTGTCCTATGTTAAATTAGATATTTGAGTTCCAAGCCTATAATTTTTATGCATTTGTATGCATTCCATGGTGGACGGTACATAAGAGTCGGCCTGGTCGAAATTTCTGCAGTATGTACATGGTTTATCTAATAATATTCTTCTCTCTGTTTCATTGCAGGTAAAATTTATTTTGAAATAATTTTTCACTTTTATTCAGTGGTAAGTAATGAATTCAAATTTATCCAGAAATTTTTATAACATATGCTTTTCCCAGGCATATAAGAAGAAATAATTCTAACAGATAGGATTACGATTTGAATTTCCTAGAAAAAAATAAAAAAAAAAAAACTCATAACGGATATTGCAGATGACATCAATCTGCATCGATTGGCCCATTTGCCATTTCCTTTCTAACAAAATGTTCCAAATCGAATCGAATATATATATGTATGTCTTTCTACGCAAAAACTGAGAGAAAAATGTTCATAAACAGATATGGAATACAAAGTTACTTGTTCATTGGTACTCGTGCATAAATGATTCCAACCAACTCCACGGCAACCATCCAAGCGTCTAGCCATTGAACTATTCCAACCAGCATGCCATAATCAGTTGTCTTCTGTTAGTATTAAATGCAGACGTGCATGCAATGCATTTTCCGATAGTGATGGACTGGATTCTTACTGCAATATAGAAATGGCTAAGCTCCATATAAACTGCAGCTTTCTAGACTTGTACCATCTTTGGACAAAGACTGGCATCGTCATCGCCATCATCATTATAGATAGTCAAAAGAATATGCTCATCTCTTCAACTTGAAATGCGGATGAAAGTTCTTTGCGTATTTCTTTTCATATCATCTGACAAATAGATGGAGTTTCTTCTCTAGTCCGAAGACCCGCATCCGCAAGGGCAACTATACAATTCTTATACAGAAAGTGTAAGCTCTAGGCTTATAGTGAATAATGGAAAAATCCACTTTTATTTGTTTATTTTCTTTTTTTTATTCTTTGCTTTTTATTTCCGCAAGACTATGCTCCATAATTCCATGGTTGTTTTTTTTTTTATTTTCTAACGCTTCATTCTTAATGTGCTAATTATGATTAGTAAATGTACTTTTTATGTTATTCACTAATTACCCTCGTCAGTCATTATGTCCAGGTAGATAAGTCAGAATCTAGTCATATGCAACATAAAGGGAGGAAAATAGATATTAGGGTCTGTCGTAGAGTTTATAAATGAGATGGAAAAAAGTCGTTTTTTTCCGAAATTGGGAAAATTCGACTTTCTTCAATTGAAACCAATAAGGAAAGTCTAAAGTCGAGCGGCGCAAATTACATTTTACCCTTCACAGATCCACATTTTTGATACCATCTCATATCCTTCAATTTTGTTGGAAGCTAAAAATGAAAATTGATGTATTTACATCTTAACCGTATATAAATTCAAATATATCTGCAGAATTTACGGTAAATCGGAGTGAAACTTTGAGTCTAAATCGGACGAAAGATCTATATATGGGAGTTATATAATTAAACAAAACTTAAAATCAAATTTTTGTGGTTATTATGGAAAAACTGTGACTTCAAAAGAAATGTTGTATTAATTTCTTTTAGAATTTTGTTATTTTTTGTCACTGCTAATAGTGACATTTGCATTGTAAATGTGTCGAAGTTTTAAATATTTTGCACCACCAAGAGAAAGTTACAAACGGGAGAAAAAGGCAGACTTTGATTATATGGCCTAAAAGAAAAATTAAAAATAAGAAGGATAGAAAATTTATTTAAAAATGTATTTATTTTTAAAGAAAAATTTGCTAAAATTTAGTTCTATAGAAATTTTTATCGAAATTTTATTAGAATATTTCTTCAAAATTTTATTTCTATAGAAAAGTTGTCAAAATTGTATTTCTATAAAACATTTTGTCAACATTTTATTTTTATTGAAAATTTTGTCAAAATTTTATTACTATAAAAAACAATTGTCAACATTTTATTTCTATGGAAAATATTGTCAAAATTTTCTTTCTATAGAAAATTTTGTCAACATTTTATTTCTGTGGAAAATATTGTCAAAATTGTATTTCTATAGAAAATTTTGTCAACATTTTATTATTTATTTTATTTCTAAATATCCCTTGAATGATAAATGTGTCGAAGTTTTACATTTTTTCAGTTTGCACCAACAAGAGGAAGTTAAGTTAAAAATCAAATCTCGGGATCGGTTTATATGGAGGCTATATATGATTACGGACTGATATAGACCACTTTTGGCATGGTTGTTAAATATCATATACTACCACCACGTACCAAATTTCAACCAGATCGGATGAATTTTGCTTCTCCAAAAGTCACCGGAGGTCAAATCTGGGGATCGGTTTATATGGGTGTTATATATAATTATGGACTGATATGAACCAATTCCTGCATGGTTGTTGGATACCATATACCAACATCACGTACCAAATTTCAACCGAATCGGATGAATTTTGCTTCTCTTAGAGGCTCCGAAAGCCAAATTGGGGGATCTGTTTATATGGGGGCTATATATAATTATGGACCGATGTGGACCAATTTTTGCATGGTTGTTAGAGATCATATACTAACAACATGTACAAAATTTTAGCCGGATCGGATGAAATTTGCTTCTCTTAGAGGGACTGCAAGCCAAATTTGGGGGTCCGTTTATATGGGGCCTATACGTAAAATTGGACCGATATGGCCCATTTGCAATACTATCCGACCTACATCAATAGAAACTACTTGTGCCAAGTTTCAAGTCGATAGCTTGTTTCGTTCGGAAGTTAGCGTGATTTCAATAGACGGACGGACGTACATGCTCAGATCACCACGACCCAGATATATATACTTTATGGGGTCTTAGAGCAATATTTCGATGTGTTACAAACGGAATGACTAAGTTAATATACCCCCATTCTATGGTGGAGGGTATAAAAAGGAAAAAAGGGAGACGTTGACGGTCTAAAACAAAAATTACAAATAAGACAGATAGAAAATTTGCCCAAAATTTTATTTTAAAACAAGTAAGGAAAGTCTAAAGTCGGGCGGGGCCGACTATATTATACCCTGCACCACTTTGTAGATCTAAATTTTCGATACCATATCACATCCGTCAAATGTGTTGGGGGCTATATATAAAGGTTTGTCCCAAAAACGTACATTTAAATATCACTCGATCTGGACAGAATTTGATAGACTTCTACAAAATCTATAGACTCAAAATTTAAGTCGGCAAATGCACTATGGTGGAATACAATGTTAGTAAAAAAAAATATGGGAAACATTTAAATCTGAAGCAATTTTAAGGAATCTTCGCAAAAGTGTATTTATGATTTATCGCTCGATATATATGTATTAGAAGTTTAGGAAAATTAGAGTCACTTTTACACCTTTTCGACTAAGCAGTGGCTATTTTACAAGGAAAAAGTTGGTATTTTTACCATTTTTGTCGAAATCAGAAAAACATATATATGGGAGCTATATCTAAATCTGAACCGATTTCAACCAAATTTGGCACGCATAGCTAAAATGCTAACTCTACTCCCTGTGCAAAATTTCAATTAAATCGGAGTAAAAGATTGGCCACTGTGGTCATATGAGTGTAAATCGGGTGAACGATATATATGGGAGCTATATTTAAATCTGAACCGATTTCAATCAAATTTGGCACACATCACTATACTGCCAATTGTACTCCTTGTGGAAAATTTCAAGCTAATCGGGATAAAACTCTGGCTTCTGGGTCCATATAAGTGCATATCGGGCGAAAGATATATATGGGAGCTATATCTAAATCTGAATCGATTTCAGCCAAATTTGGCACGCATAGCTACAATGCTAAGTCTACTCCCTGTGCAAAATTTCAACAAAATTGGGCCAAAACTCTGGCTTTTAGGACCATATTAGTCCATATCGGGCGAAAGATATATATGGGAACTATATCTAAATCTGAACCGATTTCAATCAAATTTTGCACACTTGACTATACTACTAATTGTACTCCTAGTGCAAAATTTCAACCACATTCGGCCAAAAATCTGGCTTCTGGGGCCATATAAGTCCATATCGGGCGAAAGATATATATGGGAACTATATCTAAATCTGAACGGATTTCAATCAAATTTTGCACACTTGACTATACGACTAAGTGCTATGTTTGTATAAAATTTCAAGCAAATCGGTAGAAAACTCTGGCAGCTGGGTCCATATTAGTGCATATCGGGCGAAAGGTATATATGGGAGCTATATCTAAATCTGAACCGATTTCTTCCAAAATCAATAGGGTTCTATTCTGACCCAAATTAGCAACATGTGCCAAATTTGAAGGCGATTGGACTTAAATTGCAACCTAGACTTTGATCACAAAAATGTGTTCACAGACAGACGGACAGACGGACTGACAGACGGACATGGTTATATCGACTCAGGGACCCACCCTGAGCATTATTGCCAAAGACACCATGTGTCTATCTCGTCTCCTTCTGGGTGTTACAAACATATGCACTAACTTATAATACCCTGTTCCACAGTGTGGCGCAGGGTATAAAAATGTTAACATTTAGTTCTAAAGGGTGATTTGTTAAGATCTTGATAACTTTTTTTTTAAAAAAAACGCATAAAATTTGCAAAATCTCATCGGTTCTTTATTTGAAACGTTAGATTGGTCCATGACATTTACTTTTTGAAGATAATTTCATTTAAATGTTGACCGCGGCTGCGTCTTAGGTGGTCCATTCGGAAAGTCCAATTTTGGGCAACTTTTTCGAGCATTTCGGCCGGAATAGCCCGAATTTCTTCGGAAATGTTGTCTTCCAAAGCTGGAATAGTTGCTGGCTTATTTCTGTAGACTTTAGACTTGACGTAGCCCCACAAAAAATAGTCTAAAGGCGTCAAATCGCATGATCTTGGTGGCCAACTTACCGGTCCATTTCTTGAGATGAATTGTTCTCCGAAGTTTTCCCTCAAAATGGCCATAGAATCGCGAGCTGTGTGGCATGTAGCGCCATCTTGTTGAAACCACATGTCAACCAAGTTCAGTTCTTCCATTTTTGGCAACAAAGTTTGTTAGCATCGAACGATAGCGATCGCCATTCACCGTAACGTTGCGTCCAACAGCATCTTTGAAAAAATACGGTCCAATGATTCCACCAGCGTACAAACCACACCAAACAGTGCATTTTTCGGGATGCATGGGCAGTTCTTGAACGGCTTCTGGTTGCTCTTCACTCCAAATGCGGCAATTTTGCTTATTTACGTAGCCATTCAACCAGAAATGAGCCTCATCGCTGAACAAAATTTGTCGATAAAAAAGCGGATTTTCTGCCAACTTTTCTAGGGCCCATTCACTGAAAATTCGACGTTGTGGCAGATCGTTCGGCTTCAGTTCTTGCACGAGCTGTATTTTATACGGTTTTACACCAAGATCTTTGCGTAAAATCTTCCATGTGGTCGAATAACACAAACCCAATTGCTGCGAACGGCGACGAATCGACATTTCACGGTCTTCAGCAACACTCTCAGAAACAGACGCAATATTCTCTTCTGTACGCACTGTACGCATTCGTGTGGTTGGTTTAATGTCCAATAAAGTAAACTGAGTGCGAAACTTGGTCACAATCGCATTAATTGTTTGCTCACTTGGTCGATTATGTAGACCATAAATCGGACGTAAAGCGCGAAACACATTTCGAACCGAACACTGATTTTGGTAATAAAATTCAGTGATTTGCAAGCGTTGCTCGTTAGTAAGTCTATTCATGATGAAATGTCAAAGCATACTGAGCATCTTTCTCTTTGACACCATGTCTGAAATCCCACGTGATCTGTCAAATACTAATGCATGAAAATCCTAACCTCAAAAGAATCACCCTTTATTAAACACTGAAAAAACAGTGAACCCACCAAGAAGAAAACTTTCGTTTAATTTTAGAAAATTTTGAATATTTGTAAAAAATTTTAACTAAACAGTATTACAAACGTTGGCATCACGCCGATGTCATTAAAAAAAGTAAATATTTTTCGACAAATACAAGAAAATTTATTAGACATAACTAATTTTTTTCACTTGTTAAAGAAAATTTTGTAGTTTGAAGGAAAAAATTGGAGTTCAAAATTGCAATAATGTCTTTAGTAACATACGAAGTTCATGATGGACGCACTATTGGTAAAATTTACAAATTTAAAGAAATTCTGAACTATTTTGTGGAACACACAAATTTAGTTAATCTTTATGCTTCATTTGAGTATAGTTTTTACCTCAGGTTTAGTTAATTTAACTAACGTGCACAAAAAATTATTAGAGTAAAGAAAACTTTCTCCAAACATAATATTTCTATGAACTAAAATAAAGTTAAATTGGCTTTAGTGAAATAGAGAGTCCACTTTTTTTTGAGTGAATATTTTGTCAAAATTTAATTTTGATATTTTTCAATAATTATATTTCTATAGAAAATTTAGTCAAAATTTTATTTCTATAGAAAATTTTGTCAAAATTTTATTTCTATAGAAAATTTTGCCAAAATTTTAATTCTATAGAAAATTTTGCCAAAATCTTATTTCTATAGAAAATTTTGCCAAAATTTTATTTCTATTTTGTCAAAATATTATTTGTTGTTTTGATTTCATCTTAAAACCATTGCGCTGACTAAACTACAAGAGTAGCTTAACCAACAGAGGAAAATTATATTTGTCAAATTTATTTGAGCAAAGCCTTATAGACGTCAAGACAGCCGTTTCGGAATTACCACAATCCCCATCAGCATCCTCTACTTCCAAATATATTATCAGAATATATTTGGGTAATTCACTAACCCAATGTAAATTACACTCGCACCTCGCAAAAGAAAAAAAAACTTTTTTTGTCGAAATTTTTTTTTTGACAATATATTTTTGGCAATTCATTCTATACAAATTTTTCTCAAAATTTGCATTCTATAGAAATTTTGTCAATTTTGTTATTTCTATAGAAAATTTGTGAAATACCTCTTAGTTGGTGAGGAATATTTTTGTGATACCACAAATGGTGAACTTCTTTGAAAGACTCCAAAATGTGACCCGCATTACTGAGAGGATATAATCCATCGCTGAAAAACTTTTTGGTGTTTGGTAGGAACAGGGGTTGAGCCCACTATCCTATGTATGCAAGGCGGACATGTTTATCTGTGCACCACGGTAGTTCCCAAAACTAATCTAACTATTCGAATTTATGAAAATCAACTTTTCCAAAATATCAAAAAGTCCAAAAAGCCGGAATATTCACATTACAATACCTGCCATTCCTTCCTATTTGGCAATCCCCAATGGTAGCCATAGTTGGCCATGGTGCTGGGTATTTAATCCATGCTTAGAGGGTTTCCACTCTGTCAAGCTTACATTTATGATTTTGTCTGGACACATTTTTTTTTAATCCAAGTTGTTTCGCTCCAAATGTTTGTTAAGCGATTAAATGCTCTTCTCCCTTGTTGTAAGATGGTCAAGAACAATCTTACTCATATTTGATTAATCGTGTCCGTTATGCATTTAGAGTAGCTTGCCAAGAAGCAACAGCCACGGTTAATTAATTTAATATTTAATATGATTTACAACTTTATGGTCTTCAAGTTCTTGAGACACTTCAGTTCATTGTGTTTGATTGCTTAGCGTTTTCCTTTTCATTAGGGGGGGCTTTAAAAAAGAAATTGTATCTATTTTATGCACAGTACACTGGAAAAAAACACATGCCCGGTTCAAAAGATTTTGCCTTTACTTTAAAAAATTTAGTATTGATTCCGAGCCAAAGAAGCGGAGAATTCAAGTAAGGATATTTTTAAGACACAATTCTCTTTTAAATTTGGGTTTTGTGTACTTGACTCTAGAAAGAAAATTTTAATTTTTCGCTTTTTCAGCTGTTTTTTCTTCATATGCTATCAAAGTCCTTTAAAAACGAGTTAACGACAACTTTATTTTTCAAATTTAGACTCGACTTCCAGTAGAAATTATGCTATGTCTCACGTAAAAACGTCTCTAAAATAAAGGGTTGGAAAACATGTCCTATATTTTAACGATTTTTTGCTTTGTAGTCAAAATGAAAAGAATGACAAATTTAAAGACAATTTAATTAATTGTAAATAATTTTTCTGAATTATTAAAGTCAAGTTGACCTTAGTCCAAAAATTTTTCTTTCATGTTATGATACCCATTTTTATGTGAAATCACTTAATTATAAGGACAATACGACTTCATTAAAAAGTTTATCGACTTTTATACAAGAAAAAAAACTGTATATTAAAGAAATGCGTCTTCTATGCTAAGCAAATTTTGCATTCGTATTTTAAAGGCATGAAATCTTTGACCTCACGACAATATTTTTATACCCTGCGCCACACTGTGGAACAGGGTATTATAAGTTAGTGCATATGTTTGTAACATCCAGAAGGAGACGAGATAGACACATGGTGTCTTTGGCAATAATGCTCAGGGTGGATCCCTGAGTCGATATAACCATGTCCGTCTGTCCGTCCGTCCGTCTGTCTGTGAACACATTTTTGTGATCAAAGTCTTGGTCGCAATTTAAGTCCAATCGCCTTCAAATTATCACATGTTCCTAATTTGGGTCAGAATAGAACCCTATTGATTTTGGAATAAATCGGGTCAGATTTAGATATAGCTCCCATATATATCTTTCGCCCGATATGCACTTATATGGACCCAGCAGCCAGAGTTTTATACCGATTTGCTTGAAATGTTGTACAAACATAACACTTAGTCGTATAGTCAAGTGTGCAAAATTTGATTAAAAACGGTTCAGATTTAGATATAGCTCCCATATATATCCTTCGCCCGATATGGACTTATATGGCCCCAGAAGCCAGATTTTTGGCCGAATTTAGTTGAAATTTTGCACTAGGAGTACAATTAGTAGTATAGTCAAGTGTGCAAAAATTTGATTGAAATCGGTTCAGATTTAGATATAGCTCCCATATATATCCTTCGGCCGATATGGACTAATATGGTCCTACAAACCAGAGTTTTGGCCCAATTTGGTTGAAATTTTGCACAGAATGTAGATTTAGCATTGTAGTTATGTGTGCCAAATTTGGTTGAAATCGATTCACATTTAGATATAGCTCCCATATATATCTTTCGCCCGATATGCACTTATATGGACCCAGAAGCCAGAGTTTTATCCCGATTAGCTTGAAATTTTGCACAAGGAGTACAATTGGTAGTATAGTCATCTGTGCCAAATTTGATTAAAAGCGGTTCAGATTTAGATATAGCTTCCATATATATTTTTCGTCCGATATGGACTTATATGGCCCCAGAAGCCAGAGTTTTGGCCCAATTTGGTTGAAATTTTGCACTAGGAGTACAATTAGTAATATAGTCATGTGTGCCAAATTTGATTGAAATCGGTGCAGATTTAGATATAGCTCACATATATATGTTTTTCTGATTTCGACAAAGATGCTCAAAATACCAACATAATACCAACATTAAATCGCCACTGCTTAGCAGAGAATGAAGCCGACCCATTTTTGCCGGCGGCGGCTGACACTAATTTTTTGCCTCCGGCGGCGGCGGCTTGATGGCTAAGCCGATATAAATTCGTCTATTCGGCGGCGGACAATTATCCATTATAAAATCGATTTGAGGTAATCCGAATGGTAATGAGATTAGTTGTACAACCAAACTTACAATCAAATTTTCATTTCATTTACATTTTCTGAGCTAAATGGTTGCAAAGCTATTATAGAAACATGATACTGATGGATTTTGGGTTGAAAGTTAAACATTTTAACAAAAAATACAACAATTATTAATAAATTTTTCTGATTTAAATCAATATTTTTGATTACTTGGCGGCTAATTATGAGTCGAGATGAGTCGATATATTCGGCGGCGGCTTCGGCTGGAAGAAACTGGTCGGCGGCGGCTAAAATCGGCGGCGCGACTCGGCGGCTTCATTCTCTGCTGCTTAGTCGAAAAGTTTTAAAAATGACTCTAATTTTCCTAAACTTGTAATACATATATATCGAGCGATAAATCATAAATAAACTTTTGCGAAGTTTCCTTAAAATTGCTTCAGATTTAAATGTTTCCCATATTTATACCCTGCGCCGCACTGTTTATACCCTGCGCCACACTGTGGAACAGGGTATTATAAGTTAGTGCATATGTTTGCAACACCCAGAAGGAGACGAGATAGACACATGGTGTCTTTGACAAAAATGCTTAGGGTAGGTTCCTGAGTCGATATAGCCATGTCCGTCTGTCCGTGAACACATTTTTGTAACCAAGGGATTAGGTAGTAATTTAAGCCCAATCGACTGGCACAATTATGTGTTTTGGGTCAAAATAGAACCCTATTGATTTTGGAAGAAATCGGTTCAGATTTAGATATAGCTCCCATATATATCTTTCGCCCGATATGCACTTATATGGACCCAGAAGCCAGAGTTTTATCCCGATTAGCTTGAAATTTTGCACAAGGAGTACAAATTTGATTAAAAGCGGTTCAGATTTAGATATAGCTTCCATATATATTTTTCGCCCGATATGGACTTATATGGCCCCAGAAGCCAGAGTTTTGGCCCAATTTGGTTGAAATTTTGCACTAGGAGTACAATTAGTAATATAGTCATGTGTGCCAAATTTGATTGAAATCGGTGCAAATTTAGATATAGCTCACATATATATGTTTTCTGATTTCGACAAATCGCCACTGCTTTGTCGACAAGTTGTAAAAATGACTCCAATTTTCCTAAACTTGTAATACATATATATCGAGCGATAAATCATAAATAAACTTTTGCGAAGTTTCCTTAAAATTGCTTCAGATTTAAATGTTTCCCATATTTATACCCTTCACCACACTGTTTTTTACTAAAATTGTGTTCCACCCTAGTGCATTAGCCAACTTAAATTTTGAGTCTATAGATTTTGTAAAAGTCTATCAAATTCTGTCCAAATCGAGTGATATTTAAATGTTTGTATTTGGGACAAACATTTATTTATAGTCCCCAACATATTTGACGGATGTGATTGGTATCGAAAATTTAGATCTAGAAAATGGTGCAGGGTATAATGTAGTCGGCCCCGCCCGACTTTAGACTTTACTTACTTGTTTTTTACTAACATTGTGTTCCACCCTAGTGCATTAGCCGACTTAAATTTGGAGTCTATGGATTTTGTAGAAGTCTATCAAATTCTGTCCAGATCGAGTGATATTTAAATGTATGTATTTGGGACAAACCTTTATATATAGCCCCCAACACTTTTGACGGATGTGATATGGTATCGAAAATTTAGATCTCCAAAGTGGTGCAGGGTATAATATAGTCGGCCCCGCCCGACTTTAGGCTTTCCTTACTTGTTTATATTATTTTACGTACCTGTAATACTATTTTCCATTTTACACAATGTAGATTTGCTTATTAGTTTATTTTTTACACCCAATTTTCTACAATATGTTGTTTTGACTAGCGATTCACAATGTAAGCTATCTAAAAACAGCCAACTTTGCCAGATTGTTTTAAAAGCAATGAGTTGCCATATGTTTCAAATATTTTGTATTTCGAGCTACTGGAATGTCTGAAACAGATGACGTTATCAGTTTTACCAATTTAAACTTTTTGCCGCAGAATCCGGTCATTTGCCCCATAGTGCACTGTGCCGAAAATCGACATGAAATGTATAAAGGACTTTTGATAGCAAAGTCGATAAGTTAAATTTGTTTCTTAGAATTACGTACTCAAACTTAAAAGAAAATTGTGCCTTAAAGGTATCCTTACTTCAATTCTCCGCTTCTTTGGCTCTTTGGCTTATATAATTAGTGTAAAAACGAAATCTTTGCAATCGGGCATGATTTTTTTTCAGTGCATTTGCGACTTGACCTGTCTGCAGACATTGTCATCCTATGGTGATGGGTATAAAAATTCACATTTTTATAAGAAGTATGTACGAAAACAATATATTACGTAAAAGTTCATCTATTATATGGAAAGAAACATATATTTAGTAAAATTTATGTCTAAATTCATAATAAATATTTTTTATCGAAATTTTTGCAAGACACATTTTTTCCGGTGATAGTTTTTCACATACTCGTAACCACCTTAGTAAAATGTTTTAAACCCCCTTATTTATCCAATAAAGATTAAAATCTCTTGGTCATTGAATTCTGTTGCTCATATGCTCGAACGTTTTGGCAAACCTTTTCCACAGGAAAATTGCGAACAAATTACTTAGTGCCAAATCACGATGTTATTCAAGTTTCTTTTGGGCTTCAGCATGATTTCCTCTGAATCTTTGTAGAAAAATTATATAACATTTTCATGACTGGCATGAATATACAGTTCAGTCGCTCTCACACACATACCCTGTGGCCAATAGACATCATAAACCTAATTATCATCTTTGTCTTTTATGTTTTGTTTTATGAAATTTTGGCCATAATTTTCATCTAGATTTGTGGATATTTTTATAACCTCCATATTAGCAAGAAGGGCTCAATAAAAGTTTCCCATTCACTTTGTAACACATTAAAATGTTGATTTACAATCGTAAAGTCATGGGTATAGTTTTAGTTCTAAGGTGATCTTATCAAGTCCCTCACTCTGCCTGTTAATTGGAATCACGCTACAGTCTTTAATAGAGGACCTATCATGATGAAATGTAGCCAGAATGGGTTTTTTGTCTGTTGAATATTAAATAGAGGTGTGCACGTGAGTACTATTTCACTCAGGCTCACGCACACTCACGGCGGAAAAATCTTACTCACGCACATTCACGCACGATATTGTTCGATAGGTCTCACGCACACTCACGTAAAGAAAATTTGTACTCACGCACGAAAATGTCATGACTCACGAAAAATACCGTGACTCACAGAAAATGTCATGACTCACGAATAATTTTATGAGTAATTTACCTCGTTAAAACATGAGCACGATTAAAATCGAGAGCGTTATTAAACTCTTAATATCCTAGGTGTCAGTAAAATTGTAAATGAAAATAACTCTTAAGCGTTTTATGTTGGTGAGCGGGATTATTTTCGTGAGGGTAATTGGTTACTCACGCACATTCACGAAGATATTATTTTCGTGACTCACGCTCACGCACGACCCTTTGGTTTGTTAATCACGCACACTCACCCCGTTTCCATCAGCGTGACTCACAACTCACGCATGAGTCCCGAAAATTTTCGTGAGTCACGACAATTTTTTGTCACGTGCACACCTCTAATATTAAACTTCCCAGCAAAAAAGAGCTTCCAATCTGTGATCCGGCAGTAGTGCAAACTTGGATCATCTCCAATGAATTTTACATGGACTTGTCATAGGACGGAAGTACTCCCTTTTTGGATCCTTTGCATTGCCTTAGAAGTTATGCCCTGGAAGTTAATTTGAATGAAGAAATTTAAAAAGCGAAAATAACATTTTTTTCAACCAATTTCACTTTTTTTCATCCATATGTTTTATTACACTATTATTTTCCTATTATCTAATTTTTACAATTTGAAAAACTTTTTCGCTCCGACCAGGGATTGAACCTGGGTTTACTGGCACCATAACAGAATGCCTTAGCACGCTCAGCCACAAACGCCATTGAACATAAAGCGTCGAAAGGTCAATTCAAATGTTTGTGATATGATCGTAATACGACACAAGGATTAACATTCTAATTGCTTCTCGAGATGTTCTTTATTAGTATGAACGATAAAAAAATATTTTTTTATGTTATGCATTGTTTTTATACCCACCACCATAGAATGGTGACGGGGTATAATAAGTTTGTCATTCCGTTTGTAACGCATCGAAATATCGATTTCCGACTACATAAAGTATATATATTCTTGATCAGGGAGAAATTCTAAGACGATATAACGATGTCCGTCTGTCTGTCTGTCTGTCTGTTGTAATCACGCTACAGTCTTCAATAATGAAGCAATCGCGCTGAAATTTTGCACAAACTCGTCTTTTGTCTGCAAGCAGGTCAAGTTCGAAGATGGGCTATATCGGTCCAGGTTTTGATATAGTCCCCATATAAACCGACCTCCCAATTTGGGGTCTTGGGCTTATAGAAATCGTAGTTTTTATCCAATTTGCCTGAAATTAGAAATGTAGAGGTATTTTATGACCATAAAGGGGTGTGCCAAAAATGGTGAGTATCGGCCCATGTTTTGGTATAGCCCCCATATAGACCGATCTCCCGATTTTACTCCTTGGGCTTATAGAAACCGCAGTTTTTATTCAATTTACCTGAAATTGGAAATCTAGAGGTATTGTAAGACCACAAATAGGTGTGCCAAAAATTGTGAGTATCGGACAATATTTTGGTATAGCCCCCATATAGACCGATCTCCCGATTTTACTCCTTGGGCTTATAGAAACCGCAGTTTTTATTAAATTTACCTGAAATTGGAAATCTAGAGGTATTGTAAGACCACAAATACGTGTGCCAAAAATTGTGAGTATCGGTCCATGTTTTGGTATGGTCCCCATATAAAAGGACCTCCCGATTTGGGGTCTTGGGCTTATAGAAACCGTAGTTTTTATCCAATTTGTCTGAAATTGGAAATCTAGTGGTATTTTAGGATCATAAAGAGGTGTGCCGAAAATGGTAAGTATCGGTCCATATTTGGTATAGCCCCCATATAGACCGATTTCCCGATTTTAATTCTTGGGCTTCTAGGATCCGAAGTTTTTATCCTATTTGCCTGAAATTGGAAATCTAGTGGTATTTTGGGACCATAAAGAGGTGTGCCGAAAATGGTGAGTATCGGTCCATATTTTGGTATAGCCCCCATTTAGACCGATCTCCCGATTTTACTTCTTGGGCTTATAGAAACCGCAGTTTTTATTAAATTTACCTGAAATTGGAAATCTAGAGGTATTGTAAGACCACAAATATGTGTGCCAAAAATTGTGAGTATCGGACAATATTTTGGTATAGCCCCCATTTAGACCGATCTCCCGATTTTACTTCTTGGGCTTATAGAAACCGCAGTTTTTATTCAATTTACCTGAAATTGGAAATCTAGAGGTATTGTAGGACCACCAATACGTGTGCCAAAAATTGTGAGTATCGGTCCATGTTTTGGTATGGTCCCCATATAAAACGACCTCCCGATTTGGGGTATTCGGCTTATAGAATCCGTAGTTTAAATACAATTTTCTGAAATTGGAAATGTATAGGTATTTGAGGACCATAAAGAGGTGTGCCACAAATGGTGAGTATCGGTCCATGTTTTGGTATAGCCCCCATATAGACCGATATCCCGATTTTACTTCTTGGGTTTCTAGAATCCGTAGTTTTTATGCGATTTGCCTGAAATTGTAAATATTATTTTAGGCTCCCAAAAACGTGTATCGGATTAAGTTTTTATCGGTCCTTTTGGTAATGCCTCCATATAGACCGACTTCATTTCTTGAGGGTATAGAAGGCGCACTGATCATGAAAATTGCTTGAAACTCAATGTAAAATTTTCAGATTTCAGATACTTCTCGGGTGAAAATCTACAGATTTAAGATTTCAAAGCAAGACGTTATTTTACAATTTTCTTGCACACTTACAAGAGATGTTAATGATTCCTCTAAAACTCAAACAAAAATGGTTCTTATTAATCCAGAATCTGATATAGTCCTCATAGGTGAAATCTTTAAATTTATCTTCGGGAAGTGTCCTCAAGTCCTCAATCCCTCCTGAAATTTCAAAGGAAACCCTAATATTTGGTTCATGGTGGTGGATATTTAAGATTCGGCCCGGCCGAACTTAGTGCTGTATATACTTGTTATTTTTATTTTCGGCATATATTTTCGTATAAATATATTTTTTCCATTAAAAATTAACAAAAAAATTAAAAATGCTCGTTATTTGCAAAACCTTCTCAAAAGAACTTCCATGGAAGCGAAAAAGTCAAACGGCACAGGTTCAAATCCCAGCGGTGGATTTTTTATTATTATTTTTTTTTTACTTTTTTCTTAATTTTCTATTTTTATACCCACCACCATAGGATGGGGGGTATATTAACTTTGTCATTCCGTTTGTAACACATCGAAATATTGGTCTAAGACCCCATAAAGTATATATATTCTGGGTCGTGGTGAAATTCTGAGTCGATCTGAGCATGTCCGTCCGTCCGTCCGTCCGTCTGTTGAAATCACGCTAACTTCCGAACGAAACAAGCTATCGACTTGAAACTTGGCACAAGTAGTTGTTATTGATGTAGGTCGGATGGTATTGCAAATGGGCCATATCGGTCCACTTTTACGTATAGCCCCCATATAAACGGACCCCCAAATTTGGCTTGCGGGGACTCTAAGAGAAGCAAATTTCATCCGATCTGCCTGAAATTTGGTCGGGGTCTTATCAGCCAACCTGTTACTAAAACAACATACAAGATTTCAACTGAATTGGATGAAATTTTCTCCTCCCAGAAGCTCCGTAATCAAATCTGGGGATCGGTTTATATGTGGACTATGTATAATTATGGACCGATATAACAATTTTTGGATGATTGTTAGATACCACATACTTACACCACGTACCAAATTTCAACCGGATCGAATGAAATTTTCTCCTCCCAGAGGCTCTGGTGGTCAAATCTGGAGATTGGTTTATATGGGGGGTATATATATTTATGGACCGATAAGAAGAAATTCTTGCATGGTTTTTAGAGACCACATACTTACACCACGTACCAAAATTCAACCAGATCGTATGAAATTTGTTCCACCAAGAGGCTTCGGACGTCAAA
This sequence comes from Haematobia irritans, assembly GCF_050003625.1. NCBI lineage: Eukaryota > Metazoa > Arthropoda > Insecta > Diptera > Muscidae > Haematobia > Haematobia irritans. The sequence continues at coordinate 169,013,966 of NC_134400.1, forward strand.
TCAGGGAATCGGTTTATATGGGGTCTACATATAAAATTTAGCTTGCAGAGCCTCTTGGAGGAGCACAATTCATCCGATCCGGTTGAAATTTGGTATGTGATGTTAGTATATGGTTATACCATACCAACCATGCAAACATTGGTCCATATCAGTCCATAATTGTATATAGCTCCCATATAAATCGATCCCCAGATTTGACCTCCGGAACCTCTTGGAGGAGCAAAATTCATCCGATTCGGTTGAAATTTGGTGTATTGCGCTAGTATATGGCCGCTAACAGCCACGCAAAAATTGGTCCATATCGGTCTATAGTTATATATAGCTAAGATTCGGCCAGGCCGAATCTTATGTACCCTCCACCATGGATTGCATAGAAACTTGTACTAAAGGCTGTCATCCACACCCACAGAAGGAATATGATCACCTCAAACATGTTTTAAGAGCAAAATGTTATTTTTGGGTGGTGACCATGTAACATGGTTTTCGCAACCATGTCTTTTTCTCAGAAATCATGTATCTGATTTCGGCAAGCAGGTTATATTTGACGAGAAAATAACATTTTAGTGACAAACAGGCTACATGGTCACCATACAAAAATAACATTTTGCTCTTGAAACATGTTTGAGGTGATCATATTCCTTCTCTGCGTGCACAATCGAATTACTTGAGTTGCGGTAAGACTTGCCGATGGCAAGGTATCTTAAAACTTCTTAACGTCTTTTCAATTGTAAGTTAGTCCATACTGGGTATATATTAAACAAAAACAAGTATATACGGCCGTAAGTTCGGCCAGGCCGAAGCTTATGTACCCTCCACCATGGATTGCGTAGAAACTTCTACTGAAGACTGTCATCCACAATCGAATTACTTGGGTTGCGGTAACACTTGCCGATGGCAAGGTATCTTAAAACTTCCTAACACCGTAATATATACCACATAGTCCATACGTGGTATATATTAAACTAAAAAAAGGCCGATTAGATATGTATATAATTAAGTTTAAAGTTTCTATAGAAATAAAATCTTGACAAAATAAAATTTTGACAACATTTTCTATAGAAGTAAAATTTGGAAAAATTTTTCTATAGAAATAAAATTTGGAAAAAATTTTCTACAAAAATAAAATTTGGAAAAAATTTTCTACAAAAATAAAATTTGGAAAAAATTTTCTACAAAAATAAAATTTGGAAATAATTTTCTATAGAAATAAAATTTTGACAAAATTTTCTATAGAAATAAAATTTTGACAAAATTTTCTATAGAAATAAAATTTTGACAAAATTTTCTATAGAAATAAAATTTTGACAAAATTTTCTATAGAAATAAAATTTTGACAAAATTTTCTATACAAATAAAATTTGACAAAAAGCATTTTGACAATGCTTTCTATAAAAATAAAATTTTGGTAGACCAATTTTGGCATGGTTGTTAGAGACAATATACTAACACAACGTTCCAAATTTCAATCGGATTGGATGACTTTTTCTCCTCTAAGAGGCTCCGGAGGTCAAATCTGGGGATCGGTTTATATGGGGGCTATATATAATTATGGGCCGATGTGGACCAATTTTTTCATGGTCATTAGAGAACATATACCAACACCATGTACCAAATTTCAGCCGGATCGGATGAAATTTGCTTCTCTTAGAGGCTCCGCAAGCCAAATCGGGGGATCGGTTTATATGGGGTCTATATGTAATTATGGACCGATATGGACCAATTTTTGCATGGTTTGCTCCTCCTAGAGGCTCTGCAGCCAAATCTGAGCGTTGGTTTATATAGGGGCTATACGTAAAAGTGGTCCGATATGGCCCATTTGCAATACCATCCGACATCAATAACAACTACTTGTGCCAAGTTTCAAGTCGATAGCTTGTTTCGTTCGGAAGTTAGCGTGATTTCAACAGACGGACGGACATGCCGAGATCGACTCAGAATTTCACCACGACCCAGAATATATATACGGTTTATATGGGGTCTATATGTAATTATGGACCGATATGAACCAATTTCTGCATGGTTTTTAGGGACCATATACTAACACCAAGTACCAAATTTCAGCCAGATCGGATGAAATTTGCTTCTCTTAGAGGCTCCGCGAGCCAAATCTGGGCATCGGTTTATATGGGGGCTATATATAATTATGAACCGATATGGACCGATTTTTGCATGGTTGTTAGAGGCTATATACTAACACCATGTACTAAATTTCAGCCGGATCGGGTGAAATTTTCTTCTCTTAGAGGCTCCGCAAGCCAAATCTGGGGATCTGTTTATATGGGGGCTATATATAATTATGGACCGATATGGACCAATTTTTGCATGGTTTGCTCCTCCAAGAGGCTCTGCAGCCAAATCTGAGCGTTGGTTTATATAGGGGCTATACGTAAAAGTGGTCCGATATGGCCCAATTGCAATACCATCCGACATCAATAACAACTACTTGTGCCAAGTTTCAAGTCGATAGCTTGTTTCGTTCGGAAGTAAGCGTGATTTCAACAGACGGACGGACATGCCGAGATCGACTCAGAATTTCACCACGACCCAGAATATATATACTTTATGGAGTCTTAGAGTAATATTTCGATGTGTTACAAACGGAATGACAAAGTTAATATACCCTCCATCCTATGGTGGAGGGTATAAAAATTTTAATTAAACTGTATTAGATACGCAGATGTCACGCCGATTTCACAAAAATAAGTAAATAATTGTCAACAAATTCAATCAAATTTATTCAACATAATTCATTATTGTTTCACTTGTTAAAGAAAATTTCCATGTTTGATGGGAAAAATTGGAGTCCAAAATTGTAAAAATGTCTTTAGTACCATACGAAGTTCATGGTAATGAGCCCATTGGTAAAATTTACAAATTTTAAGAGATTCTGAACTATTTTGGCGGGGACACGAATTTAGTTAATCTTTATGCTTCATGTGTGTATAATTTTTTCCTCTGTTTTAGTTAATTTAACTAACATACACAAAAAATTATTAAAGTCATGAAAACTTTCTTAAAACGTAATAATTCCATGTACTAAAATAGAATTAAATCGCCTTCATTGAAATATAGGGTTCACTTTTTGTGAGTGTGTAGCTTGATTACAGCAGACAGACAGACGTTCATGGTTATATGGTCTTAAAATTTCACCCTGATCGATGTGTTACAAACGGAATGACAAACTTGTTATTATACCCTTATCACCATTCTATTGTAGTGGGTATAAACATTTTCAAATGGTCACACTAATGCTGAAATATATTTCAATGTCGACTTGGCTAAACTGTTTTTGTTTTCTCATGGTTTGGGTCATTGTCATGGTTACCCGTGAAGATCGCCATCAGTTTAATTTTGTAATCATTAACTGTGGAAGTAGGTTGGCAGGAAACGATGGAAAATTAACTTAAGCATTGCATTTGTTGGTTGTCTTTTTACCTTTATTGTTATATAGATATACTTGTTGACTTTATTTACATAGCTTTCGTATATAGAATAAATCAAAGATTTAGGAAAATTCTTATATCTATTAACAAAATAGGTAAATTCGAGTTTTGCGTACTTGATACTGGGAAACAAATTTGAATTTATTCGTTTTTATACACGGACGAAAAAGACTGTTTTTTAATATATATGTTTGGGTGTACAAATTATATGTTTGGAGCTCAAATTTTTAACACAATATTTTTAAGTGCAAGCATACAATGTTCATAAACTAGCATAACATGTTTGGGACATAGATGTTAATATGATACAACATATTTTGTTTGGGGTATAAAATGTTTGTAAATATAATATGCTTGGATGCAAACATATATTAATTTAGAAATAGCCTATAAACATATATGTGCTTGGGAAGAGAGACCTAGAGAGTATGCTGCAAGTAAAATAATCCCGCAGAGAAGGAATATCATCACCTCAAACATGTTTCAAGAGCAAAATGTTATTTTTGGACGATGAGCATGGAACATTTTTGTCGCAAAAATGTTTTATTCTAGACAAAAATATACATGGTTGCCAAAATCAGATACATAATTTTCGAGAACATAACATGATTGCGACAAACATGTTACATGTTCCCCGTCCAAAAATAACATTTTGCTCTTGAAACATGTTTGAGGTGATCATATTCCTGCTCTGGGTGATGGAAGTAACCAATTGGCGCCTTAAAAATATATCCACACAAAGAAAATTTCATTAAAAATTTTTATTACCAGTGTATGCCCTAAGGTGAAACATAATATGTTTGAACAATACAAACAATATTTTGTTTGGACCAATCCTGAAAATATATATGCTTGAAGCAAAATGCGTTTAGGGTATATATTACAGAATCGATTTTTTTTGAGGGTGTACCCTCAACCATAGCATGAGGGGTAGACCCTCATGCTATGGATCTTGTTGAAAATATAACATTTTGGTATACGTTGTGCTAATATGCTTTTACAATGTCCGCTTACAGCTATCTTAAATTCAATCCTATCTAATCATACATATTTTGCTACATTGAAGTATGTGCAAAAATTGTCAGCATATACATAATAGCAAACTATACAGTGTGTAAGAATGTTGTAATGCCCTTCTAAGTCCCCCATCTCCACTTACCTATACTAATAAACAATTTAATATAATTGCTATTGGGCTAAGCCACCCAGTCCACTCTAATGATCTTAATTAATCCAATGAATTTCGACGATTTTGTCAACGCTCAATCTCTCCACATCATCATCATTAGTAACCGTCGGGAGTTTGTGGCCATCTAATGGCTAAGATGGCGGGAAATATTTTCGATTTGCTTTCATTAAGGTGAGCAATCCTCATATCATATGTAGTGATGTCACCTGGTGTGGTCCAATCACTATGAACCAGAATGTTCACTCATTTACTTGGCTATTTGCCACAGAAGATTTTAATCGATTTTATTCAACTATACTGGCGTACAAGCGTCACGAAAATTGCTGTTATTGATTTTTGACATGAGACTAACTTCCTGCTTTGCAGTTAGATTTAATGTCAGCGAAGTTATGACAGCTTCAGGAACAGATGATAGTTCGTTCTCCCTTTTCTTCTATACACAGAGACAAAACAAACAAGTATATATGGCCGTATGTTCGGCCAGGCTGAATCTTATGTACCTTCCACCATGGATTGCATAGAAACTTGTACTAAAGACTGTCATCCACAATCGAATTACTTGGGTTGCGGTAACACTTGCCGATGACAAGGTATCTTAAAACTTAACACCGTCTTCTCAATTGTAAGTTAGTCCATACGGGGTATATATTAAACAAAAAACAAAAAAGGCAGATTAAATACGTATATAATTCAGTTTGACAAAAGTTTATATAGAAATAAAATTTTGACAAAATTTTCTATAGAAATAAAATTTTGACAAAATTTAGAATAGTAATAAAATTTTGACACAATTTTGAATAGTAATAAAATTTTGACAAAATTTTAACTAGTATTAAAATTTTAACAAAATTTTCTATAGTCACACGCAGAGAAGGAATATGATCACCTCAAACATGTTTCAAGAGCAAAATGTTATTTTTGTATGGTGACCATGTAACATGTTTGTCGCTAAAATGTTATTTTCTCGTCAAATATAACCTGTTTGCCGAAATCAGATACATGATTTCCGAGAAAATAACATAGTTGCGAAAACCATGTTATATGGTCACCACCCAAAAATAACATTTTGCTCTTAAAACATGTTTGAGGTGATCATATTCCTTCTCTGGGTGCATAAAATTTTGACAAAATTTTCTATAGAAATAAAATTTTGGTAGATTATTTTTGGGGATCAACTATCTATACCCAGCAAAAAAAATTGGAAGTTGTTCCACAAACATTTCTTTTAAAGCCCATCCCAGAATCCCCCATCGAGTTTTTTCAACTTCTGATGCAGTCCTTTTGGACAAGTCCACAAACATTTCTTCTAAAGCGCATCGTGGGATCCCCCAATGATTTTTTTCCACTTCCGATGCAGTCCTTTTGGACAAGTGCACAAACATTTCTTCTAAAGCGCATCTTGGGATCCCCGAATGATTTTTTTCTACTTCCGATGCAGTCCTTGTGGACAAGTATTAGAAAGAACGCAATCAGGCTATTTTAAGTGCAAATTTTGGACAATTAAATTTTACAAAAAAAAAATAGAAAACTAATAAAAAAATGAAAATTAATAAAAAAGTAAAAAAAATAATAATAAAAAAATTAATTTCATCCCCGCTGGGATTTGAACCTGTGCCGTTTGACTTTTTCGGTTCCATGGACGTTCTTTTGAGAACGTTTTGCAAATAACGAGAATTTTTAATTTTTTGTTGATTTTTAATGGATACGAAATTTATACGAAAATATATGCCGAAAATAAAAATAAAAACAATTCATGATATAAAAAATAATTTTTTAGAAAAATATTTGATAAAAAAATTGCCGCTGGTGAGATTCGAACCTGCGTTTCTTATTTTTTCGTTCATACTAATAAAGAACATCTCGAGAAGCAATTAGAATGTTATTCCTTGGTTTCGTATTGCGATCATATCACAAACATTTGAATTGACCTTTCGACGCTTTATGTTCAATGGCGTTTGTGGCTGAGTGTGCTAAGGCGTTCTATTATGGTGCCAGCATACCCAGGTTCAACCCCTGGTCGGTGCGAAAAAGTTTTTCAAATTGTAAAAAATAGATAATAGGAAAATAATAGTGTAATAAAACATATGGATGAAAGAAAAATGTGAAATTGGTTGAAAAAAAAAAATGTTTTTTTCGCTTTTTAAATTTCTTCATTCAAATTAACTTCCAGGGCACAACTTCTAAAGCAATGCAAAGGATCCAAAAAGGGAGTACTTCCGTCCTACGATAAGCCCATGTAAAATTCATTGCAGATGATCCAAGTTTGCACTACTTCCGGATCACATATTGGGGATCCAAACTACTTTTTTGGAAGCTCTTTTTTTGCTGGGTAACTATCGACCGATATGGACCAATTTTGTCATGGTTGTTAGCGGTCATCGGTCCATATATAATTATGGACCAATTTTCGCATGGCTGTTAGAGACCATATAATAACAACATGTACCAAATTTCAACCGGATCGGATTGAAATTTTGCTCCTACAAGAGGCTCCACAAGCCAAATTTGAGTGTCGGTCTATATGGGGGCTATACGTAAAAGTGGTCGGATATAACCCATTTGGAATACCATCCGACCTACATATATAACAACTACTTGTGCCAAATTTCAAGTCAATAGCTTGTTTCGTTCGGAAGTTAGCGTGATTTCAACAGACGGACGGACATGCTTAGATCGACTCAGAATTTCACCACGACCAAGAATATATACTTTATGGGGTCTTAGATCAATATTTCGATGTGTCAATATATGTTAATATACCCCTCCAACCTATGGTGGAGAGTATAACAAGTATATACGTTTGGCCGTAAGTTCGGCCAGGCCGAATCGTATGTACCCTTCACCATGGAAACTTCTACGAAAGACTGTCATCCACAATCGAATTACTTGGGTTGTGGTAATACTTACCGATGGTACTTACCTACGGTCCTAAAACTTCTTAACATCGTCTTCTAAATTGTAAGTTAGTCCATACGTGGTATATATTAGACAAAAAAGGTATGTATAGGTAAGTCTATAAATAATTACGAATAGATATGGACTTTTGCACGGTACTTAGAGAGGCAGAATTGAAACTTGATATTGACCAATTTTTGTGTGATTGGGTATCGATTTATCTGAGGGCTACATATAACTATAGACCGATATGGACCTAGTTAGGCATGGTTGTTAATGTCCATATACTAGGTTAGGTTAGGTGGCAGCCCGATGTATCAGGCTCACTTAGACTATTCGGTCCATTGTGATACCACATTGGTGAACTTCTCTCTTATCAACGAGTGCTGCCCGAGTCCATGTGCTCCTCCAAGAGGCTCCAAAACCAAATCTCGGGATCGATTTATATGGGGGCTATATATGTTTATGGACCGTTATGGACCACTTTTGCCATGGTTGTTAACTATCATATACTTACACCACGTACCAAATTTCAACCAGATCGGATGAATTTTGCGTTTCCAAAAGGCACCGGAGGTCAAATCTGGAGATCGGTATATGGGGGCTATATATAATTATGGACAAATTTCGACCAATTTTTGCATGGGTGTTTGAAGTCATATATTACAGCCACGTACCAAATTTCAACTAAATCAAACGCAAATAAATTGTGCTCTTCCAAGAGTCTCCGGAGGTCAAATCTGGGGATCAGTTTATATGGACCGATGTGCACGAATTTTTGCATGGTTTTTAGAGACCATATACTAACACCATGTACCAAATTTCAACCGGATCGGATGAAATTTGCTTCTCTTAGAAGCTCCGCAAGCCAAATCGGGGGATCGGTTTATATGGGGGCTATTTATAATTATGGACCGATTTTTGCATGGTTGTTAGAGATCATATACTAACACCATGTACCAAATTTCAACCAGATCGGATGGATTTTCTCCTCCAAGAGGCTCCGCAAGGCAAATCTGAGCGTCGGTTTATATGTGGGCTATCGTAAAAGTGGTCCGATATAGCCTATTTGCAATTCGACCTACATCAATAACGACTACTTGTGCCGGACGGACTGACATGCTTAGATCGACTCAGAATTTCACCACGACCCAGAACATATGTTATATACTTTATAAGGTCTGAGAGCAATATTTCGATGTGTTACAAACGGAATGACAAAATTAATATACCCCCATCATATGGTGGAGGGTATAATAATAAAATGCTTCCATATCAGAGGGGGCCAGTTTTAGAGGCTTGTCAGTAGGGTTCCGGTCCACCTAGGGTCCCAAAATTTGGCTCACTACTTGGTCAATATCTCAGCTCTTACCATATACAACTTGCAAGAGTGATCTATAACCGTTCCCAAATGACGGACATTTTGCTGTTTATGTTATCTCACTCTTATATACACTGGAAAAACAGTGAACCCACCAGGAAGAAAACTTTCGGTTAATTTTAGAAAATTTTGAATGTTTGTAGAAAATTTTAACTAAACAGTATTACAAATGTTTGCATCACGCCAATGGCATAAAATTAAGTAAATATTTTCCGACAAATTCAAGCAAATTTATTAGACATAACTAAGTTTTTTTCACTTGTTAAAGAAAATTTTGTAGTTTGACGGAAAAAACTTGGAGTTCAAAATTGCAATAATGTCTTTAGATACGAAGTTCATGATGGACGCATTTTTGGTAAAATTTACAAATTTAAAGAAATTTAGTTAATCTTTATGATTCATTTGAGTATATTTTTTTCCTCGGTTTCATTTAATTTAACTAACGTACACAAAAAATTATTAGATTAAAGGAAACTTTCTCCAAACACAATAATTCCATGAACTAAAAGAAAGTTAAATTGGCTTTAGTGAAATAGAGAGTTCACGTTTTTTGAGTGTACAATCAGATATATTTGATCCCTTTGTAGTGGTCCGATCGGAACCAAACTTGGCATTTGTTTTCGTTTTGACCCTCAGCAAGGCCCTTCAAAGTTCCCTACGATGTCTCCTTCTATTTTTGTCCATTCGTTGTATGAGATCTCTGAAAATTTCAAGCCAATCAAAGAATATAAGCCCACACACAAAAAAAACTGATTCAATCACGAAGTTAATTGATCCAATTAATTTTTTAATTGAAATGTCTTCAATCTCGGAAATGATAGTATCAATTAAAACATTTTGTTAAGGTCAATTATTGAAAGATAAATATTGAAAGATAACTTACCGAGTTTACGTATAAGGATCACCCTCCATATCTTTCGTTGTTTATAAGGCTCTACAGTTTTTTCGCCAAATTTGCTTTTAAGCACTTTTTGCAATTTTCTTCTATTATTCGCATGGTCATAGCTCGAAAAAGGCAGTGAATTTTTTTTGCAGTCTCCAGCAAAGTTGTGGCTCTTGACTCACCCAACAAACACGCTGAATATATTAAGTCGGAAAATTTCATATTCATTGTCAAACGCCCAAAACTGTCACCCATTTGTCCGTTTTTCGACTACAGCTATTGAACTATTGAAAATTTTACTATACAATCAAGGGAAGAAATGTAGCCTATAAAATTTTGAACAACTCCAGTGCATACCAACTTAATAGGATCACTCCTTGACAAACTTTTTTCACAGCATTACTCAAGCTATGGTCATGCGAAAAATAAAAGAAAATTACAAACAAGTATATACGGTCGTAAGTTCGGCCAGGCAGTATGAGAATGGTTGTTACTCTGAAAAAAATATTTACGTGATATTGAAGATTACGCAACATAAATTTTAGGATGCGAAATTTACAAAATATTGAGGTCAAATATCTTTAAAATAATGACATTTTAACTCAAATAAAGTTTATAATCTTTGCTTCAAATTTTTTTTTCATTAAATTTAGGATACAAATTTTTTAAATTTTCGTCGTTCCGTTAAAAGTGCATGTCTTTGAACTAAGGCTATTTTTTCTTAAAGTAAAGAAACACATTTTAGTTTTAAAGAAATTGTCCTTAAATTAACTGACATATTGAAACTTTAGATTTAAGATAAAAACGCTTCATATATAGGCTAAGACTTATTTTGAGCATTTAGCGTCTTTGGCTTACAGTTTTTTGGAATTAAGAAAAATTTTTTTACTTGGAAGTATCCGTTATAATTTATATTTTTAAACTGGACTTTGTTTGTTTGTGAGTATCTTTATTAATAAACCACGAAAAGAGAATGAAAATTTGATAAATGAGACCTGTATCCAAATTTTAATTTTATTGGTCGTAGATTTAAAGCCAGATAGGTCGCTAAAAAAATTCTTTATTTTAAAGAAGCCGCATCTTTGGCTCAGAATCAATACCAAAACCCTTAAGGGAAGGTAAAAATCTTTGGATTCAAGTAAACTTTTTTTTGAGTGTAGAGACCACATACTAACACCACGTACAAAATTTCAACCGGATCGGATGAATTGTGCTCCTCTAAGAGGCTCTGGAGGCCAAATGTGGGGATCTGTTTATATGGGGGCTATATAATTATGGACCGATATATACAAATTTTTGCATGGTAGTTAGAGACCATATACTAAACCATGTACCAAATTTCAACCGGATCGGATGAAATATGCCCCTCCAATCGGCTCCGGAGTTCAAATCTGGGGATCGGTTTATATCAAATTTCAAACGGATCGGATGAAATTTGCTTCTCTACGAAGCCAAATCTTGGAATCGGTTTATATGAAGGCTATACGTAAAAGTTGTCCAATATGGCCCATTTGCCCCGACCTACATCAATAACAACTACTTATGCCAAGTTTCAAGTCGATAGCTTCTTTCGTTCGGAAGATGGCGTGATTTCAATAGACGGACGGACGAACATACATAGATCGAGTCAGAATTTCACAACGACCCAGAATATATATGTATACTTTATGGAGTCTTAGAACAATATTTCGATGTGTTACAAACGGAATAACAAAGTTAATATACACCCCATCCTATGGTGGAGGTTATAAAAATTTAGATTTCGAATTTGGCAAAAAAAAAACTATAGAGGAATAATCATAAAAAACAAACAGTAACCAATCCAACAAAATCCAGAAATCAAAATTCTCTTCACATCGAGTACTTTCGGCCGAGATAAGCGATATTTGGTTTGGACTCAAAATATTGAATATTGCACCACTGTTATCCAAAAACAACAACTGGGAATCCCTTTTTACACTACATATCCGATTAATTAAGTTATTTGTAGAAAATGTGTAAATTTATAGTACATTTCTCAACATTTTATTTCCATAGAAAATTGTTTTCTCGAAATTTTATTTCTATAGAAAATTTTCTCAAAATTTTATTTCTATAGAAAATTTTCTCGAAATTTTATTTCTATAGAAAATTTTCTCAAAATTTGATTTCTATTGGAAATTTTATTTCTATAGAAAATTTTCTCGAAATTTTATTTCTATAGAAAAATTTCTCGAAATTTTATTTCTATAGAAAATTTTCTTTAAATTTTATTTCTATAGAAAATTTTCTCGAAATTTTATTTCTATAGAAAATTTTCTCAAAATTTGATTTCTATTGGAAATTTTCACAAAATTTTATTTCTATAGAATTTTATTCGGAATTTTATTTCTATAGAAAATTTTTTCCAAATTTTATTTCTATAGAAAATTTTCTCAAAATGTTATTTCAATAGAAAATTTTCTTGAAATTTTATTTCTATAGAAAATGTTCTCAAAATTTTATTTCTATAGAAAATTTTCTCGAAATTTTATTTCTATAGAAAATTTTCACCAAATTTTATTTCTATAGAAAATTTTCTCGAAATTTTATTTCTATAGAAAATTTTCTCAAAATTTTATTTCTATAGAAAATTTTCTCGGAATTTTATTTCTATAGAAAATTTTCTCCAAATTGTATTTCTATAGAAAATATTCACAACATTTTATTACTATAGAAAATTTTCTCGAAATTTTATTTCTATAGAAAGTTTTCTCGAAATTTTATTTCTATAGAAAAATTTCTCGGAATTTTATTACTATAGAAAATTTTCTCCAAATTTTATTTCTATAGAAAATTTTCTCAAAATTTTATTTCTATTGGAAATTTTCTCAAAATTTTATTTCTATAGAAAAATTTTCTCGAAATTTTATTTCTATAGAAAAATTTCTCGGAATTTTATTTCTATAGAAAATTTTCTCCAAATTTTATTTCCATAGAAAATTTTCTCGAAATTTTATTTCTATAGAAAATTTTCTCAAAATTTTATTTCTATAGAAAATTTTCTCAAAATTTTATTTCTATTGGAAATTTTCTCAAAATTTTATTTCTATAGAATTTTATTCGGAATTTTATTTCTATAGAAAATTTTTTCCAAATTTTATTTCTATAGAAAATTTTCAATAAATTTTATTTCTATAGAAAATTTTCTCGAAATTTTATTTCTATGGAAAATTTTCTCAAAATTTTATTTCTATAGAAAATTTTCTCGGAATTTTATTTCTATAGAAATTTTTCTCCAAATTTTATTTCTATAGAAAATACTCAAAAAATTTTATTACTATAGAACATTTTCTCGAAATTTTATTTCTATAGAAAGTTTTCTCAAAATTTTATTTATATAGAAAATGTTCTCGAAATTTTATTTCTATAGAAAATTTTCTCGAAATTTAATTTCTATAGAAAATTTTGTCAAAATTTTATTTCTTGAGGAAATTTGTGAAGTACTTCCTAGTAGGGGTGGAATATTTTGCAAAATCTACCACTCCATCAGAATTCTACCAATCTACCAAACAGTAAAAAATTCTACCATTTTGGGTAAAATGCGGCCAACTGTGGCAACCGGGGTGCACACCCGATATTTATCGCTATTTTATTACTATAATCCTCTTAATGGTTGGTGATATGCATATAATCCTTTACAGGAGAGTATCTTCTAGGAACATTCTACTATGCAATCTATAGCGATGGATATTTAAGTTTCTGTCATACATCATTATCGACATAAACGGATTTTAGCCCTTTCCTGTCTGTTTCTATTTTTTTTTTTGTGAAATGCCATTTAATGACGACAAACTCATTAAATGGCCATTGATGGTTGTGGTGATTGTGGCGTTGTTGAAATTTCTGCTGCATTTGCCGCCGATAGTCGTCATCACCATCATTCATTTAATTTTACATGATTTTGATTGTGAAAAGAGATTTCTTTTGTCGAGGTTTTTTTCCGTTATGCAAATCTTCTTAGTTGACTGCTGCCGCATGTTCAACATATTCGTAATCGTTGCCCTCCATCACTATACGTTTTCAGCATTTGCACCAAACTGAATTTTATTTCATGAAGTGTTTAATTAAAGATTTAATTGGACGAAAGAGCAATTATCCGTTTACACACTCACACACGTGTGTGTGTGAATATTCGGAAATGTTTAAATTGTTACCCCGGAGATGGTGGAAATTGCATTACTCACATTAAAAAATTTAATAGGTATTTACGATTTAAAAACAAAACTGTTGGTCTGGTTATATGCACTGAAAACAATATTGTCCTATGGTCAAAGATTTCATGTCATTCAAATACGTGTGCAAATTTAGCTTAGCATAAAAGACGTATTTCCCTGTACAAGTCAAGTCATTGAGAACGATGGCAAAAATGCATGAATTGGGCTTCGAATTGCTTCCCCACCCATCGTATTCTCCAGATCTGGCCCCCAGCGACTTTTTCTTGTTCTCAGACCTCAAAAGGATGCTCGCAGGGAAAAATTTGGCTGCAATGAAGAGGTGATCGCCGAAACGGAGGCCTATATTGAGGCAAAACCGAAGAAGTACTACCAAAATGGTATCAAAAAATTGGAAGGTCGTTATAATCGTTGTATCGCTCTTGAAGGGAACTATGTTGAATAATAAAAACGAATTTTGACAAAAAAAATTGTTTTTCTTTGTTAGACCGGGGACACGATATTTATCGCCAAAATTTAAAAAAATTTTAATAAGACGTAAGTAATAAGACCAACTAAGCAATAACCCAGCAAAAAAAACGTCGCCAAAAAAGTAATGAAAATGTTCTTTTTGGATCCGGAAGTGGTGCAAAATTGACGCAGAAGCGATGAATTTAACATGGGCTTGTCATAGGACGGAAGTCCTCCATTTCAACTGCCGCTGTACTGAATTTGCATCACTTCTTTAGGTGTGATCCGAATTCAATGTTTTGGATGTAAATTAAAAAATTCTGTAATATTTTGTCAAATAAATAATTTTTATAATTTTTTATAACTTTTAATGAATCTAACGCTTGTCGGAAACGTTTAGTTTCAAAAATTCACAATATTTTCAGATTGAATTTAGAATTTTTTTCAACAAAATTTTAATGACTTGTGCCATTTTATGAATTCTTACTCTGTTTTTAACCTATTTGAAACGAAACAAGTAAGTAAAGTCTAAAGTCGGGCGGGGCCGACTATATTATACCCTTCACCACTATGCAGACCAAAAATTTGTGTTACCATTTCGACTCCTTCAAATTTGTTGGGAGTTATTATGAAGGCTTTTATTAGAAATATTTATATAATTTATATACAATATGGAGACAATTTTTTGTATTTGTATAAAATCTCTAGAATTAAAATTTAAATCGGCTAACACCCTGGGATAAAACACAATGTTAGTTACAAAATATGGGAAATATAAAGCTAGAGCAATTTTAATGCAATTGTACGAAATAATATTTACGAATTATCGAGATAAAGGAAAATTTAAGTAATATTTAAATTTTTCGCTAGAGTGGCGCTTTTACAAGGATAGTGGTTAAATCTCGGCATTATATGTGGTCAATTGTGGGTTGTGATATATTATTTGGCCTAGTTTATTTAAAACTCGACCGTTTTGTGGAAAGTGTGGTATTACAGTGTGAAATATGACTACGAAATCTAAACCAATTAGACCAAAAAGCATATTAAATATGTTCTCTGTGGAAACTATCGAGTCAACTGAAGGAAACTCCCATTGAAATTGGGTCTCAAATATGAAATATTCTACTCAACTCTGGCGTACATATACAAAATTTGAAGCAAATCAGGCTTCAACTCTGGCTTTTGTGCAAATCGGATGAAATATATATATTGGAGCTATATCTAAATCTGAACCGAGTTCAAACAAATTTGGCACAGTCCACCATACTATTAAACGTACTCCTTTTGCAAAATTTGAAGCAAATCAGGGTTAAATTCTAGCTTTTGAGGCCATATAAGTGCAAATCGGACGAAAGGTATATATGGGAGCCATATCTAAATCTGAACCGATTTCAACCAAATTTGGCACAGTTAATCATATTATTAAACGTACACTTTGTGCAAATTTTGAATCAAATCAGGGCAAAATTCTGGCTTTTGAAGCCATATAAGTGCAAATCGGACGAAACATATATAAGGGAGCTATATCTAAATCTGAACCGATTTCAACCAAATTTGGCACATTTACCGATATTATTAAACGTACTCATTGTGCAAAATTTGAAGCAATTCTTGGCAAAACTCTGGCCCTGGGCAATATAAGTCCAAATCGGACGAAAGATATATATGGGAGCTATATCTAAATCTGAACCGATTTCAATCAAATTTAGCAAGCATTGGTAGAATGTCAATTCTACTCTCTGCGCTAAATTTCACGAAAATCGGTAGTAAACTTTGGCCTCTGTTGCCATATGAGTCCAAATCGGACGAAAGATATATATGTGAGCTATATCTAAATCTGAACCGATTTCAATCAAATTTAGCAAGCATTGGTAGAATGTCAATTCTACTCTCTGTGCAAAATTTCACGAAAATCGGTAGTAAACTTTGGCCTCTGTTGCCATATGAGTCTAAATCGGACGAAAGATATATATGGGAGCTATATCTAAATCTGAACCGATTTGGATAATATTTTGCAAGTTTTTCAAGACTCATAAAATATTAGTATGTACGTAATTTGAAGAACATTGGTTGATAAACACGCCAATTATAACCAGATCGGAGATAAATATATATGATAGCTATATCTAAATCTGAACCGATTTTTTTCCAAAATCAATAGCGATCGTCTTTGTTCCCCAAAACGACCCTGTGCCAAATTTGAGGACGATCGGACGTAAACTGCGACCTGTACTTTGCGCACAAAAATACATGAACAGACAGACAGACAGACAGACAGACAGACGGACGGACGGACAGACAGACAGACAGACGGACATCGCTAAATCGACTCAGAATTTAATTCTAAGACGATCGGTATACTAAACGATGGGTCTCAGACTTTTCCTTCTTGGCGTTACATACAAATGCACAAACTTATTATGCCCTGTACCACAGTAGTGGTGAAGGGTATAAAAAGTTAAAATTACCCAGTAAAAGTATGAAAAAACCAAGTTATAAAAAATTGAATAAAAATAACTTCCTTGGAAGTTAAAATAAAGAACATCATTGGGAGTGCATCTTCTGGAAGTGCTTTTAAAGATGTGCCTTTGGAAGAACTTCCAAATTTTTTTGCTGGGAAGTAACAAAACCAAAAAATGACAAATTTATAAGCAAATGAGTGAACAAATCCGATGTCAAATCCTGCAAATATGACCAACTCACCCACACAAAAATGCCTCTCGGCCACAGAGAAATCCATTTTTGTGTGGGCGAGTGACTCATATTTGCATGATTTGACATCGGATTTGTTCACTGAATATTTTCGATCTCCCGATTTAACTTCTACGGTTTCTAGAAACCATAGTTTTTATCCGATATGCCTGAAATTGTAAAAATACGTACTGGTCTTTTAGACCCACAAAACGTGTATCCGATTTAGTTTTTATTGGTCCATTTAGTAAGGCATCCATATCGACCAATTTCGCATTTTGAGGGTATAGAAGGTGCACTGATCATGAAAATTGAAACTGAATGTAAAATTTCCAGATTTTACTTTTTGCAATCATTTAAATAATGGCGGTAAAAATCTACAGATTTAATATTTCAAAACAAGGCGTATTTTACAATTTTCTTGCACACTTACACGAGATGTTTATGATTCCTCTAAAACTCAAACAAAAAATGGTTCTTATAAATTCAGAAAATGATGTAGTCTTCATAGGTAAAATCTTTAAATGTATCTTCGGGAATCGTACTAGTTGAACTGATCTGCTTGGGAGAATATCTATCATCAAACCCCCCAGAAATTTACAAAGGAAACTATTATTTTTTATTCGTGGTGGTGGGTATTTAAGATTCGGCCCATCCAAACTAACTGTTGTAAATACTTGTTAATATTTAGATTATGGAATTATTTTCGTTATTAAAACCTAATGATTGTATGTCATACAATTTTAGTCCCGTCCCACCTTGTGTCGTTTTTAATTTTTTTGTTTTTTTTTTTTTTTTGCATCACCTTCAAACATGCCGAATACCATTAACATAATAGCTTTTTTTTTATAGAGTATAATATGGAATCTTAAAACGTTAGCTATTTTATGTGGATTTTTTTTCTTCATATTCCATTTGGCCTTTTCAATAACAGATTCCAATAGAAGCCTATTCAAATAAACTTTTCAGCAACTTTTAATGCATCTCTCAACAATCCAAAGGTCAGTACCCACATTTCAATGTTCCCATTATGATTACCGAGTGAAGTGAATAATGTTTGGGTTTCCGGGAAATATTCTATGAAATTTGCTGAAAAATCACTAAAATGTTTTGATTGCAATCAACTTTGAAAAGTTTACATAAAACTCAAACAGCAAGAAACAAGAATGCTAATTATTGACACCGTTTAAAAACTGCAAATACAGCAGCAATTCTTTGTCGAACTTCACAGTTTTTTATACCCTCCACCATAGGATGGGGGTATATTAACTTTGTCATTCCGTTTGTAACACATCGAAATATTGCTCTAAGACCCCATAAAGTTTATATATTCTGGGTCGTGGTGAAAATCTGAGTCGATCTAAGCAAAGATTATAGATATGAGGAAGATGGGAGATTGGCTTGCGTCATACCAAATGTTGCATTTACCAGATTAGTTCAATACATGTTTGTAATATTTTAGTTGTTTTTCGTTTTTATTTTTTAAATGAAAAATTTAATTTTCTTAATGAAACAATGTAAAATTTTAGGCAACAACAAAAAAAATTACATTTTCCCTTTTATGGAAACTTATTTCGTGCTCTTAATTTCTTTTTATTTGCATTTTAATGCTAGGTCAATACTTGTCGTATACGCGTTTGGTTTGAATATTAAACTAATGTGGTAAATGGTTTGATGTGCTCAGTAGCTAATCTCCCATCTTCCTCTTCTATAATCTTTGGATCTAAGCATGTCCGTCCGTCCGTCCGTCTGTTGAAATCACGCTAACTTCCGAACGACACAAGCTATCGACTTGAAGCTTGGCACAAGTAGTTGTTATTGATGTAGGTCGGATGGTATTGCAAATGGGCCATGTCCGACCACTTTTACATATAGCCCCCATATAAACGGACCCCCAGATTTGGCTTGCAGAGCCTCAAAGAGAAGCCAATTTTATCTGATCTGGCTGAAATTAGGTACATGGTGTTGGTATGTGGTCTCTAACAACCATGTAAAAATTCGTCCACATCGGTCCATAATTATATATAGCCCCCATATAAACCGATCCCCAGATTTGACCTCCGAAGCCTCTTGGAGGACCTAAATTCATCCGATCCGGTTGAAACTTAGTACGTGATGTTAGTATATGGTCTCTAACAACCATGGCAGAATTGGTCCATATCGGTCCATAATTATATATAGCCCCCATATAAACCGATTCCCAGATTTAGCTTGCGGAGCCTCAAAGAGAAGCAAATTTTATCTGATCCGGTGGAAATTTGGTAGATTTTGCTAGTGTATGGCTGATTACAACCATGCCAAAATTGGTCCGCATCGATCTATATTATATTCGTCCACATCGGTTCTTAATTATATAGCCCCCATATAAACCGATCCCCAGAATTGGCCCATATCGGTCCATAATTATATATATATAAACCGATTCCCAGATTTGGCTTGCGAAGCCTCAAAGAGAAGCAAATTTTATCCGATCCGGTGGAAATTTGGTAGATTTTGCTAGTGTATGGCCGATTACAACCATGCCAAAATTGGTCCCCATCGATCTATATTATATAAAGGGTGATACGGTCAAAATTTGGTCAAGGGAAAACGCGTGTAAATCGGTGAAATCGTTTATTTAAAAAATCAAATTAAATTTCTTTTTCAAGTTCAATTAGTATAAAATTCAGGAAAAATATTCAGTTAGCTTTCGCTTTTCCAAATCCGAATTGCCGGGCCTCACACTTGACACCTGCCATCAGATTTTGTACAGCCACCTTGTCCACCTTCTTCGCCGCAGAAAGTCAGTTTGCCGTGAACTGCTGCTCGTCCTTAGCAGTTTTTTTGGTCTTCTTTAGGTTCCGCTTGACAATAACCCAGTATTTCTCAATTGTGCGGAGCTCTGGCGTGTTGGGAGGGTTCTTGTCCTTGGGAACCACCTGCACGTTGTTGGCGGCGTACCACTCCATAGCCTTTTTACCGTAATGGCAAGATGCCAAATCCGGCCAAAACAGTACGGAACAACCGTGTTTCTTCAGGAAAGGCAGCAGATGTTTATTCAAACACTCTTTCACGTAAATTTCTTGGTTGACAGTCCCGGAAGCTATGAAAATGCTGCTTTTCAAGCCACAGGTACAGATGGCTTGCCAAACCAGATATTTATTTGCGAACTTTGACAGTTTTATGTGCTTGAAAATATCTGCTACCTTTCCCCTTCCTTTTGCCGTATAAAACTCCTGTCCCGGAAGCTGCTTGTAGTCGGCTTTGACGTAGGTTTCGTCGTCCATTACCACGCAGTCCGGGATCGCGCTTTGGCCGTCGTATTTTGTTTATCATCGCGATTTGGAGTCACTACCTTCTTGTAAGTCGATAGTCCGGCTCGTTTTTTGGCTCGATGCACGGTTGTAGACGATACACCCAGCTTATTTGCGGCATCTCGGAGAGAGAGGTTAGGGTTTCGCTTGAAACTACCGGCCACAGAAAATTTTGTCAAAATTTTATATTTCTATAGAAAATTTGGTCAACATTTAATGTCTTTAGGAAATTTTGTCCAAGTATAATGTCTATACAAAATTTTGCCAAAAATTTATTTCTATAGAACATTTTGTCAAAATTTTATTTCTATAGAAAATTTTGTCAGAATTTTATTTCTGTAGAAAATTTTGTCAAAATGTCATTTCTATAGAAAATTTATGAGGCATTTCATAGTTGGAGAGGAATATTTTGCAAAATCTTCCAAAACATTAAGAATTCTACCAATCTACCAAACACTAAAAAATCTGCCATTTGTGATAGACTCGTGTTCATAATTGTATATAGCCCCCATAAAAAGCGAATCCCATCTTTCAATTCTGGCTCATTAATTACCGCATAAAAGTTCATGTCGGTTCGTAATTATTTCTTCCCTATATATACCGGTCAAGAACTGAATATATACGTATTTAATCGACCTTTCTTTTGTCTACCATATAACATATCCCGCATGGACTAACTTACAATTTAGAAGATTATGTTAAGAAGGTTTAAGATGCCTTGCCATCGGCCGCAACCCAAGTAATTCAATTGTGGATGACAGTCTTTAGTAGAAGTTTCTACGCAATCCATGGTAGAGGGTACATAAGATTCGGCCTGGCCGAACTTACGGCTGTATATACTTGTTTGTTTTTTGTTTTGACGCCAAAAAAACAAGTATGGCCTGTGTTCAAGGTGAATTTTGTGGGAGGAAAATCCATAGCAAAAGGTCAGTGAAAACTTATATTTTTGCAGTGTTTTATTTTGGACTTTACAGAATCGCTAATATCCAAGGTTAGGCGAATACCTGTAGTTAGTTTTCAAGGGTGATTTTAGAACTACGGTTAAAAACTAGGTAATTAAAAATCATTGTTATTCCATGGAAAAGGGATTAAAAGGGCGACCAATTACGTATTCTTACCCAATTTAGCAAAGAACCACAATCAGTTATTGAGGGCCCTAACGGTCTGCAAATGGTACCTGCATTACCAACAAGGGTGATTAAAAATTTGTTATTATTACCTTATCATAACCATGTTATTATTTTGCCTGGTCATATTTATTTACCTGTTTAGATATAAAAACTTTGTGCTTATGGGAGAACATCATCAGTATCCTTTCATCTAGGCTACGCTAAACATTGTCTTTTGTTATAAACCGAAAAATATCACAAGCATGCCTGCTAAAATTAAATCATCTCCTTCTGTCCAACAAAGAATGAAATCGCTATCATTGAAGGAGAAGTCCATACAGAAAAAGGACTCTATTAATTACGCCCTCTACCTTCATTGTGAAGAGTTACGAAAACGCCGAACCAATTCATCACGTGTCTCCCGAACTAAACTTTTACTCACCCATGAGTTAATTTCAAAAACAGTTAAGAATATCGAAGGATGTACAGCCCACGATCTATTAGTCCTAAGTCGAGAGACCATTTTCAAAAAGAATCTTCAGCGACAGATGATGCTTGAGCGACAAAATCAACGAAAGCAAATGGTCGAACAGCAAAAATACCAGCATAATGGACGATCCCTTCAAAGGACATCATCGTTTAACGCAATTGCAAAACAATTACCAAGCAAATGCAACGAAAGAAGAAGGTCCTTGAAATTCTAATCGAAGCTGGCATCGTGCGCACATCATTTTAGCACATAACATTTTACTTTATTAGCGTTCATTGTTTTGTAATATAATTTCTTAATTATTCATTAATAAATAGAAAGCAATAAAATTGCAAATTTTAACTCATTTGTGTTCTATTGTTCTTGGGAAAATGCTATATAATTAAGAAAGTCACTACCTTAATAGGCGGTATGAAAATGGGACCAGGTGTAGTGATACCACGGTGGTGAACTTCTCTCTTATCATGAATATGAACCACTATGAAATGTATCTAAAGCATAAAAATCGACCCCTAAATAAAATGAGAACTCATTTTTATACCCTCCACCATAGGATGGGGGTATATTAACTTTGTCACTCCATCGAAATATTGCTCTAAGACCCCATAAAGTAAATATATTCTGGGTCGTGGTGAAATTCTGAGTCGATCTGAGCATGTCCGTCCGTCCGTCCGTCTGTTGAAATCACGCTAACTTCCGAACGAAACATGCTATCGACTTGAAACATGGCACAAGTAGTTGTTATTGATGTAGGTCGGATGGTATTGCAAATGGGCCATATCGGTCCACTTTTACGTATAGCCCCCATATAAACGGACCCCCAAATTTGGCTTTCAGACCCTCTAAGAGAAACAAATTTCATCCGATCAGGCTGAAATTTGGTACATGGTGTTAGTATATGGTCTCTAACAACCATGCAAAAATTGGTCCATATCGGTCCACTTTTACGTATAGCCCCCCATATAAACGGACCCCCAAATTTTCCTTGCGATTCCTCTAAGAGAGGCAAATTTCATTCGATCCGGATGAAATTTGGTACATGATGTTAGTATATGGTCTCTAACAACCAAGCAAAAATTGATCCACATTGACCCATAATTATATATAGCCCCCATATAAGCCGATCCCCAGATTTGACCTCCGGAGCCTCTTAGAGGAGCAAAATTCATCCGATCCGGTTGAAATTTGGTACGTGGTGTTAGTATATGGTCTCTAACAACCATGCAAGAATTGGTTCATATCGGTCCATAATTATATATAGCCCCCATATAAATCGATCCCCAGATTTGTCCTTCGGAGCCTCTTGGAGGAGTAAAATTCATCCGATCTGACTGAATTTTAGAACATGGTGTTACAATGCGGTCTCTAACAAACACGCAAGAATTGGTCAATATCGGTCCATAATTATATATAGCCCCCATATAAACCGTTCCCCAGATTTGATCTCCGGAGCCTCTTGGAGAAGCAAAATTCATCCGATCCGGTTGAAATTTGCAACGTGGTGTTAGTCTAAGGCCGCTAATAACCATGCCAAAATTGGCCCATATCGGTATATAGTTATATATAGCCGATCCCCAATCACACAAAAATTGGTCCATATCGGTTCATAATCATGGTTGCCATTCGAGCCAAAAATAATCTACCAAAATTTTATTTTTATAGAAAACATTGTCAAAATTTCTATAGAAAATTTTGTCAAAATTTTATTTCTTTAGAAAATTTTGTCAAAATTTAATGTCTATAGAAAATTTTGACAAAATTTTATTTCTATAGAAAATTTTGTCAAAATTTTACTTCTATAGAAAATGTTGTCAAAATTTTATTTTGTCAAAATTTTATTTTGTCAAAATTTTATTTCTATAGAAACTTTAAACTTAATTATATACGTATTTAATCGGCCCTTTTGTAGTTTAATATATACCACGTATGGACTATGTGGTATATATTACGTTGTTAGGAAGTTTTATGATACCTTGCCATCGGCTTCAGTAGACGTTTCTACGCAATCCATGGTGGAGGGTACATAAGCTTCGGCCTGGCCGAACTTACGGCCGTATATACTTGTTTGTTTTGATTGAAAGTAAAGTCTAGAGTCGGGCGTGTCCGCACCACTTTGTAGTTCTACATTTTCGATGCCATCTCAAAACCTTCAAGTTTGTTTGGTTTATATTCCCACATATATTCAATGAAACCTTAACCGATTTGGACATAGTGTTTAAGACTTCTTAGAAAATCTCTAGACTTCAAATTTAAATCAGCTAATGCCCTGGGTCGGAGTACAATGTCAGTAAAAACAAGTAAGAAAAGTCTAAAGTCGGGCGAGGCCGACTATATTATACCCTGCACCATTTTGTCGATCCACATTTTCGATACCATATCAAATCCGTCGAATGTGTTGGCTGCTAAGGTTTGTCTCAAATACATACACTTAAATATGATTCGATCGGTCGATATATATGTATTAGAAGTATAAAACAAGTATATACAACAGTAAATTCGGCCGGGCCGAATCTTAAATACCCACCACCATGAATCAAATATAATAGTTTCATTTGAAAAGTCTTCGTCGTAGCGAGTTACTTGATAATATATAGAATTTCAGAGGGTTTTATGACAAATATTCTCCCAAGCAGATCAGTTCAACCAGTACGCTGCCCGAAGATACATTTAAAATGTCTGCCTATGAAGGCTAGATCAGATTCTGGATTTATAAAAACCATTTTTGTTTGAGTTTTAGAGGAATCATAATCATCTCGTGTAATTGTGCAAGAAAATGATTAAATAACGCCTTGATCTAAAATCTGTAGATTTAACTCCGTATTATTTAAATGATTACGAGAAGTAAAATCTGGAAATTTTACATTCAGTTTCAAGCAATTTTCATGATCGGTGCGCCTTCTATATCGGTCTATATGGCGGTTCTAGAATCTATACCCCAAATGGGAGGGCCAGTTTATAAGGGGGCTATATAAAAGCCTGTACCGATACACAATATATTCAGTACACCTATTTATAGTTCTAAAAACCTCCAGATTTTTAATTTCAAGCAAATTGGATACAAACTACGATTTCCAGAAGCCCAAGAAGTAAACAAAATAAAAAAGATCGGTCTATACGGGGGCTATACCAAACCATGTACCGATAATAACCATTTTCGGCACACCTCTTTATGGTCCTAAAATAACTGTAGATTTCTAATTTCTGGCAAATTGGATAAAAATTACGGATTCTAGAAGCCTAAGCAGTACAATCGGGAGATCGGTCTATATGGGGGCTATAGGAAACCATAGACCGCATGACCGATAATAACAATTTTCGGCACACCTCTTTATGGTGCTAAAATACCTCTAGATGTCCAATTTCAGACAAATTGAATAAAAACTACGGTTTCTAGATGCTCAAGAAGTAAAATCGGGAGATCGGGCTATATGGGGGCTATAGCAAACCATAGACCGATACACACCATATTCGGCACACCTGTTTGTGGTCCTAACATACCTTAAGATATCTAATTTCAGAAAACTCGGATTGAAAATACGGTTTCTAGAAACCCAAGACCGCAAATCGGGGCGTCGGCTTATATGAGGGCTATATCAAAACATGGGCCGATATAGCCCATCTTCGACAAACAAACAAAAGACGAGTTTGTGCAAAATTTCAGTACGATAGCTTCATTATTGAAGACTGTAGCGTGATCACAACAGACAACCAGATAGACAGACAGACAGACAGACGGACTTGGTTATATCGTTATATAGTCGGAAATCGGTATTTCGATGTGTTACAAAAGGAATGACAAACTTATTATACCCCCATCACCATTCTATGGTGGTGGGTATAAAAATGATATAAAAATGGTATAAAAATGGAGTCATTTTTACATGTTTTCGACTTAGCAGTGGTAATTTTTCAAGGAAAATGTGGATATTTATGCCATTTTTGCCAAAATCGGAAAGACATATATATGGAAGCCTTATCTAAATCTGAACTGATTTAAAGCAAATTTGACATGCATAGTTGCTATGTTATTCTACTCCGTGTGCAAAATTTCATGTAAATCAGAGTACAACTTTGATCTCTGGGGCCTAGATTTTGATTACAAAAATGTGTTCACAGACATGCGGACGGACGGACGGACGGACAGACGGACATGGTTATATCGACTCAGGGAACCACCCTGAGCATTATTGCCAAAGACACCATGTGTCTATCTCGTCTCCTTCTGGGTGTTGCAAACATATGCACTAACTTATAATACCCTGTTCCACAGTGTGGCGCAGAGTTTATAAGGAAAATGTCGGTACTTTAGGCATATTTGCCCAAATTGGAGGAACATATATATGAGGACTTTGCCTAAAATTTGAGCCGATTTTGACCAAAAGTAATACATATTGCTAAAATTTTACATGTAATTTCTGTCCAAAAAAAGTAGGGTACTATTCCGATCCAAAATACGAGGGCGGTTCGGAAACTTCTTAGCCTATCAATGAAAGAGAATAGTTAGTTTTTAAAAATTATTTTTATTTTTCAATACAATCTCCTGAAATGTCAATCTCAATTCTTTGGGGCACTTCCTCTAGATTCAGTCCACTGTTTGGATTGTTCTTTTGTCTCTGGAGTATAGTGGTGGATCCATGTCCCATCAACAGTTATGAAACGACGCTTAAAATCCATTTTATTTCGCTTAAAACGATCCAAACAAGCTTTAGAAATGTTCACTCTTATGCGTTTTTGATCGACTGTTAACAAATGCGGCACCCATCTTGCAGAAAGCTTTTTCATCTGTAATTCTTCATGCAAAATTAAATGGACTCGATCATTTGAGATGCACATATTAGCAATTTCACGCACTTTTATTCGTCGATCATTTAATACCATATCATGCACTTTGGCTACAATTTCTGTTGTTGTTGCTGTTTTTGGACGCGCACTACGTGGTTCATCTTCAATGCTTGTACGACCACGTTTAAATTCAGCAACCCAATTTTTTACTGTTGCATATGAAGGAGCACTTGACCCGATAAACCTTTTTTATGTAAATATTTACTGACAGCACGCATTTCTAATTTTTCCATTCTTTCAATTTTCCAAAAAACCTGAACACCCCTCATTTTGAAGGTATGTGTGTGTAGAATGTTGCTCCTATTTTGATTTGGGAATTCACTCTTCAGTTGTCAAAATGCCGTCCAAGCAAGAAGAGCAGCGTATCAAAATTTTGTTCGCGCATCGCGAAAATCCGAGCTACTCGCACGCAAAGTTGGCAAAATCGCTAAAAGTTGCCAACTCAATTGTTACAAATGTAATTAAAGTGTTTGGGGAACGTTTGTCGACAGCCGGGAAGTCTGGATCGGGGGGAAATCGAAAACCGGAAGCCGCTGAGACGACAAAGAGAGTTGCCGGTAGTTTCAAGCGAAACCCTAACCTCTCTCTCCGAGATGCCGCAAATAAGCTGGGTGTATCGTCTACAACCGTGCATCGAGCCAAAAAACGAGCCGGACTATCGACTTACAAGAAGGTAGTGACTCCAAATCGCGATGATAAACAAAATACGACGGCCAAAGCGCGATCCCGGAGGCTGTACACGACGATGCTGACGAAGTTTGACTGCGTGGTAATGGACGACGAAACCTACGTCAAAGCCGACTACAAGCAGCTTCCGGGACAGGAGTTTTATACGGCAAAAGGAAGGGGAAAGGTAGCAGATATTTTCAAGCACATAAAACTGTCAAAGTTCGCAAAGAAATGTCGGGTTTGGCAAGCCATATATACCTGTGGCTTGAAAAGCAGCATTTTCATAGCTTCCGGGACTGTCAACCAAGAAATTTACGTGAAAGAGTGTTTGAATAAACGTCTGCTGCCTTTCCTGAAGAAACACGGGTGTTCCGTACTGTTTTGGCCGGATTTGGCTTCTTGCCATTACGGTAAAAAGGCCATGGAGTGGTACGCCGCCAACAACGTGCAGGTGGTTCCCAAGGACAAGAACCCTCCCAACACGCCAGAGCTCCGCCCAATTGAGAAAAACTGGGCTATTGTCAAGCGGAACCTAAAGATGACCAAAAAAACTGCTAAGGACGAGCAGCAGTTCAAGGCAAACTGGCTTTCTGCGGCGAGGAAGGTGGACAAGGTGGCTGTACAAAATCTGATGGCAGGTGTCAAGCGTGAGGCCCGGCAATTCGGATTTGGAAAAGCGAAAGCCTAACTGAATATTTTTCCTGAATTTTATACTAATTGAACTTGAAAAAGAAATTTAATTTGATTTTTTAAATAAACGATTTCACGGATTTACACGCGTTTTCCCTTGACCAAATTTTGACCGTATCACCCTTTACTTGTGTCAAATTTAAAGTTGATTGCTCTAAAAGGGCGATCTATACTTTCATTGCAAAAATGTTTTCACAGAAAAAAGGACATTGCAAAATTAACTCAGGGGCCGGCCCTGAGACCCCTTGGGTTTATACGTATTCGTTTTTACAGCAATTTGTTGCAAAATCAAAGAGGACTTAATGTCCACATTTAAATCAAAAAATATTTTTAAACAATGTCTTCAAGGACAACTCCTATTTTTGAATCCTTTTATATCCTCCACCATACACGCAAAAAAATATTTCCTTCCAAACGAAATAATTCAATATAGTGATACATTTTTTTATTTATTTTCAGGTATTGACAAAAGGTAATATTTTCTAATTGGTAAGAAATTTATACCATAGATTTTTGTTTTCAGTTAATCAATTTGGTATTGACTTTGAGCCAAACGCATGCAAACACTCCCAATCAAAATTTTAGATAAAGAAACTCGTCTAGCATTTACTTTTTACTATAAGGAAGTTTGTTTGGAAGAAAAGTGTACAGTTTGTCTGATAAACGTTGAACATTTTACAAGATGTGAAAATAATTTAAACAAGTATATACGGCCGTAAGTTCGGCCAGGCCGAAGCTTATGTACCCTCCACCATGGATTGCGTAGAAACTTCTACTGAAGACTGTCATCCACAATCGAATTACTTGGGTTGTGGTAACACTTGCCGATGGCAAGGTATCTTAAAACTTCCTAACACCGTCTTCTAAATTACAAGGTAGTCCATACGTGGTTTATTAAACTAAAAAAGGCCGATTAAATACGTATATAATTAAGTTTAAAGTTTCTATAGAAATAAAATTTTGACAAAATAAAATTTTGACAACATTTTCTATAGGAGTAAAATTTGGAAAAAATTTTCTATAGAAATACAATTTGGAAAACATTTTCTATAGAAATAAAATTTTGACAAAATTTTCTATAGAAATAAAATTTTGACCAAATTTTCTATAGAAATAAAATTTTTACAAAATTTTCTTTAGAATAAAATTTTTACAAAATTTTCTATAGAAATAAAATTTTGACAAAATTTTCTATAGAAATAAAATTTTTACAAAATTTTCTTTAGAATAAAATTTTTACTAAATTTTCTATAGAAATAAAATTTTGGGGGCTACATTTTGACAATGTTTTCCATAAAAATAAAATTTTGGTAAATTATTTTTGGGTCGAGTGGCAACCATGAATATGAACCGATATGGACCAATTTTGGCATGGTTATTAGCGGCCTTATACTAACACCACGTTGCAAATTTCAACCGGATCGGATGAATTTTGCTCCTCCAAGAGGCTCCGGAGATCAAATCTGGGGAACGGTTTATATGGGAGCTATATATAATTATGGACCGATATGAACCAATTTTGGAATGGTCATTAGAGAACATATACCAACACCATGTACCAAATTTCAGCCGGATCGGATGAAATTTTCGTTTCTTAGAGGCTCCGCAAGCCAAATCGGGGGATCGGTTTATATGGGGGCTATATATAATTATGGACCGATGTGGACCAATTTTTGCACAGTTGTAGAGACGATATGCTAAAATCATGTGCCAAATTTCACCCGGAACGGATGAAATTAGCTTCTGTTTTAGGCTCCGCAAGCCAAATCTGGGGATCGGTTTATATGGGGGCTATATATAATTATGGACCGATGTGGACCAATTGTTGCATGCTTGTTAGAGACCATATACCAACATCATGTACCAAATTTCAGCCGGATCGGATGAAATTTTCTTCTCTTTGAGGCTCCGCAAACCAAATCTGGGGATCGGTTTATATGGGGGCTATATATAATTATGGACCGATGTGGACCAATTTTTACATGGTTGTTAGAGACCATATATCAACACCATGTTCCAAATTTCAGCCGGATCGGATGAAATTAGCTTCTGTTTTAGGCTCCGCAAGCCAAATCTGGGGATCGGTTTATATGGGGCTTTATATAATTATGGACCGATGTGGACCAATTTTTGCATGGTTGTTAGAGACTATATACCAACACCACATACCAAATTTCAGATGGATCGGATGAAATATGCTTCTGTTAGAGGCTCCACAAGCCAAATCTGAGGGTCCCTTTATATGCGGGCTATACGTAAAAGTGGACCGATATGGCCCATTTTCAATACCATCCGACCTACATCGATAACAACTATTTGTGCCAAGTTTCAAGTCGATAGCTTGTTTCGTTCGGAAGTTAGCGTGATTTCAACAGACGGACGGACGGACGAACGCACGGACGGACGGACGCACGGACGGACGGACATGCTTAGATCGACTCAGAATTTCACCGCGACCCAGAATATATATACTTTATTGGGTCTTAGAGCAATATTTCGATGTGTTACAAACGGAATGACAAAGTTAATATACCCCCATCCTATGATGGAGGGTATAATAAAGGAAACGAAGATCTTAAGCTTGAACAAGTATATACGGCCGTAAGTTCGGCCAGGCCGAAGCTTATGTACCCTCCATCATGGATTGCGTAGAAACTTCTTCTAAACACTGCCATCCACAATCGAATTACTTAAGTTGCGGTAACGCTTGCCGATGGCAAGGTATCTTCAAACCTCCTAACACCTTCTTCTAAATTGTATGTAAGTCCATACGTGGTATATATTAAATCAAAAAAGATCGATCCAATACGTATATAATTCAGCTTGACAAAGTAGACATACAATTTTGACAAAATTTTCTACAGAAATAACATTTTAACAAAATTTTCTATAGAAAGAAAATTTTGACAAAAATTTCTACAGAAATAAAATTTTAACAAAATTTTCTATAGAAATAAACTTTTGACAAAATTTTCTATAGAAATAAAATCTTGATACATTATTTTTGGCTCGAGTGGCAACCATGATTATGAACCGAATAAAATTTGAACAAAATTTTCTATAGAAATAAAATTTTGACAAAATTTTCTATAGAAATAAAATTTTGACAATGATGAAAATTTTATTATGAACCGAATAAAATTCTTACAAAATTTTCTCTAGAAATAACATTTTGACAAAATATTTTAGAAATAAAATTTTGACAAAATTTTCTACAGAATTAAAATTTTGGTAGATTATTTTTGGATCTAGTGGCAACCATGATTATGAACCGATATGGACCAATTTTTGTGTGATTGGACCAATTTTGGTATGGTTGTTAGCGACCATATACTAACACCACGTTCCTAATTTGAACCGGATCGGATGAATTTTGCTCCTCCAAGAGGCTCCGGAGGTCCAATCTGGAGAACGTTTTATATGGGGGCTATATATAATTATGGACCGATATGGACCAATTCTGGCACGGTTGTTACAGATCATATACTAACACCATGTTCCAAATTACAACCGGATTGGATGAAATTTGATTCTCTTGGAGACTTCGCAAGCCAAATCTGGGGATCGGTTTATACGGGGGCTATATATAATTATAAACCGATGTGAACCAATTTTTGCATGGTTGTTAGAGACCATATACCAAAACTATGTACCAAATTTCAGGCGGATCTGATGAAATTTGCTTCTCTTTGAGGCTCCGCAACCCAAATCCGGGGATCGGTTTATATGGGCGCTATATATAATTATGGACCGACGTGGACCAATTTTTGCACGGTTGTTAGAGACCATATACCAACACCATGTACCAAATTTCAGCCGGATCGAATGAAATTTGCTTCTCTTTTAGGCTCCGCAAGCCAAATCTGGGAATCGGTTTATATAGGGTCTATATATAATTATAGACCGATGTGGACCAATTTTTGCATGATTGTTAGAGACCGTATACCAACATCATGTACCAAATTTCAGCCGGATCGGATGAAATTTGCTTCTGTTAGAGGCTCCACAAGCCAAATCTGGGGATCGGTTTATATGGGGGCTATATATAATTTTGGACCGATGTGAACCAATTTGTGCATGGTTGTTATAAACCATATACCAACACCATGTACCAAATTTCAGCCGGATCGGATGAAATTTGCTTCTCTTTTAGGCTCCGCAAGCCAAATCTGGGGATCGGTTTATATGGGGGCTATGTATAATTATGGACCGATGTGGACCAATTTTTGCATGGTTGTTAGAGACCATATACCAACACCATATACCAAATTTCAGCCGGATCGGATGAAATATGCTTCTGTTAGAGGCTCCACAAGCCATATCTGGGGATCGGTTTATATGGGGGCTATATATAATTATGGACCGATGTGGACCAATTTTTGCGTGGTTGTTAGAGACCCTATACCAACACCATATACCAAATTTCAGCCGGATCGGATGAAATATGCTTCTGTTAGAGGCTCCACAAGCCAAATCTGAAGGTCCCTTTATATGGGGGCTATACGTAAAAGTGGACCGATATGGCCCATTTGCAATACCATCCGACCTACATCAATAACAACTACTTGTGCCAAGTTTCAAGTCGATAGCTTGTTTCGTTCGGA
The DNA here is from genome assembly GCF_050003625.1 of Haematobia irritans. NCBI lineage: Eukaryota > Metazoa > Arthropoda > Insecta > Diptera > Muscidae > Haematobia > Haematobia irritans. Next base: position 169,046,788 of record NC_134400.1, read on the forward strand.
AGTTAGCGTGATTTCAACAGACGGACGGACGGACGGACGGACATGCTTAGATCGACTCAGAATTTCACCACGACCCAGAATATATATACTTTATGGGGTCTTAGAGCAATATTTCGATGTGTTACAAACGGAATGACAAAGTTAATATACCCCCATCCTATGATGGAGGGTATAATAAAGGAAACGAAGATCTTAAGCTTGAAAAACTATTGACTTTTATTTTCTATAGATATAAAATTTTGACAAAATTTTGAAAAAATACAATTTTGACAAAATTTTCTATAGAAATAAAATTTTGGTAGATTATTTTTGGCGATATGGACCAATTTTTGTGTGATTGGCGATCGGCTATATATATAACTATAGATCGATATGGACCAGTTTATGCATGGCTGTTAGCGGCCATATACTAGCGCAATGTACCAAATTTCACCCGGATCGGATGAAGTTTGCTCCTCCAACAGGCCCCGGAGATCAAATCTGGGGATCGGTTTATATGGGGGTTATATAGAATTATGGACCGATATGGACCAATTTTTGCATGGTTGTTAGAGACCATATACTTATACCACGTACCAAATTTCAAACGGATCGGAAGAATTTTTGCTCCTCCAAGAGGCTCCGCAAACCAAATCTAGGGGTCGGTTTATATGGGGGCTATACATAAAAGTGGTCCGATATGGCCCATTTGCAATATGTTACCATCCGATCTACATCAATTACAACTTCTTATGCCAAGTTTCAAATCGATGGCTTGTTTTGTTCGGAAGTTAGCGTGATTTCAACAGACGGACGGACGGACATGCTTAGGTCGACTGAATCATATAGGTATTTAATCTATCTTTTTGTCTAAGATATACCCATATGGGCTAACTTTCAATTTTGAAGACAATGTTAAGAAGCTTTAAGATACCTTGCCATCGGCAAGTGTTACCACAATCAACTCCATGGTGAAGGGTACGTAACATTCGGCGTGGTCGAACCTACCGCCGTATATACATGTTTATTGTTAAATTAAAAATTCTGTAAAAATAATATTATTTTCAAACTTTTCGTAAAAATGATAAAAAAAGCTGTAATAAAAGAATAAACGTTTCTATACCCTGCGCAACACTGTGGAACAGGGTATTATAAGTTAGTGCATATGTTCGCAACACCCATAAGGAAACGAGATAGACACATGGTGTCTTTGGCAATAATTTTTGTGATCAAAGTCTAGGTCGCAGTTTAAGTCCAATCGCCTTCAAATTTGACACAAGTTACTCTTTTGGGTCAGAATAGAACCCTATTATTTTTGAAGAAATCGGTTCAGATTTAGATATAGCTCCCATATATATCTTTCGCCCGATATGCACTTATATGGACCCATAAGCCAGAGTTTTAGCCCGATTTGCTTGAAATTTTGCACTAGGAGTAATTTTAATTTTATTGATCCTAGATATAAAACCAGGGAGGTCCGTAAAAAATATCTTTATTTTAAAGAAGCCCCATCTTTGGCTCGGAATCAATACCAAAATCTTTAAGGGAAGGTCAAAATCTTTGGATCCAAGTAAACTTTTTTTTGAGTGCGTGCATAAGTTCCAAAATCATTGAGAGTTTTTAATTGAATGTCTGTTGAAAAATTTCATTATGTTCATTTTCAGGTCTTGTTTTCTTTCTAGCGTTTATCTCTTTTACCCATCCACCTGCAATTGTTAGTTTTTTTTTTGTTGTTTTTGTTTAGAAACCGAAAACAATTCCGAAATCGAATGGCAATGTCAAAGAAACATAAAAGAAAAACATTAAACGTTTAATGTAACTTTAAAACTTGAAACGTGATGGTAGGTGAATGTTGGTTTTCCATTCGTGCGTTGGTTTTTATGGTCGTCATGTGACAATCACAGATACTCACGTTTTTCTTTTTGTACTGTGTCTCTTAACCCATTATGGTGAGTGAGACATTATTGGGCTACTGTTGGTTATTTTTTGTTTTCTGTTCGCGATGTTTGATATGCGTTTTTGCTGGTCATCTTCATTTCATGATACCATCGACTCCTACTCAAGGCTACTCTATGAAAAGAAACGCATGGGCTTGTTTTTCATGCCTGCCAGTGTGGTTTGTTTTTTTTTTTCGCTGCCCATTTCTTCTTCCATGCTGATGAGGTATGGTAATCACCTTTTTGGAAGTGTGAACAAAAAACATTTGATTGCCTTGTGCTTGTTGGTATCCACATTGATCAATGTTGTTTTCACTGCTACTATGATACGGTGAAAAAAAAAACTATTTTTTTGGCTTGGGCTCTTTTTTTCTGGTAGCTACTGTCTGGGGGTCTAAGTTGCTGGCTAGCAAGATGAAGGCCTTAAGAAAATTATCATCATCGTTGGCTATAGAAATAATGACGATAATGGTGAATGATGGTTGTGATGATGATGGCAAGGTAGCTACAACAACTGTGTCAACTCTGGAATTGATGTCACGTAATGTGTGTTAGTGCATTACTGGTCGAGTGTTGATTTCAATGTGAGACGCGCGCGCGTTCGCCTTTGCGCATTTGATCACTTCTTTATTCGTCGATTTGGTCATTTGTCTTGTAGAATATTTATGCTGCACATAACAAATGGTTTCATATTTAATACCCACAATGTTGATGTTTGATTTGTTGTCATTTGTTACTAATTTTACCCTAGACTACAATCGGGGTCTGGGGTTTGCAATTAAGATGGGTGTGAAAAATCATCTACCACACTCGAACAACAAGGAACCCACCAAAAAGGAAAATTTTGGAGAATTTTTATACCCACCACCATAGAATGGTGACGGGGTATAATAAGATTGTCATTCCGGTCGTAACACATCGAAATATCGATTTCCGACTATATAAAGTATATATATTCTTGATCAGGGAGAAATTCTAAGACGATATAAGCATGTCCGTCTGTCCGCCTGTCTGTTGTAATCATGCTACAGCCTTCAATAATGGCGCTATCGTCCTGAAATTTGGCTTAGATTCGTCTTTTGTTAGCAGGCAAGTCAAGTTCGAAGATGGGCTATATCGGTCCAAGTTTTGATATAGTCTCCATATAAACCGACCTCCCACTTTGGGGTCTTGGGCTTATAAAAACTGTAGTTTTTATCCAATTTGCCTGAAATTGGAAATCTAGAGGTATTTTAGGACCATCAAAAAGAGTACCGAAAATGGTGCCTATCGGTCCATGTTTTGGTATATCCCCCATATAGACCGATCTCCCGATTTTATTTCTTGGGCTTCTAGAATCCGTACTTTTAATCCAATTTACCTGAAATTTAAAATCTAGAGGTTCTCTAGGACTCTAAAGACGTGTGGCGAAAATGGTGAGTACCGGTCTATGTTTTTATATAGCCCACATATAGACCGATCTACCGATTTTACTTTTTGGGCTTTTAGAATACGTAGTTTTTATCAAATTTGCCTGAAATTTGAAATCTATAGGTATTCTAGGAAAATAAAGAGATGTGCGAAAATGGTGATTATCGGTCCATGTTTTGATATATCCCCCATGTAGACCTATATCCCGTAGAGAATTTGCCTGAAATTGGAAATCTAGAGGTATTCTACGAAAATAAAGAGATGTGCCGAAAATGGTGAGTACCGGTCCATGTTTTGTTATAGCCACCATATAGACCGATCTCCCGATTTTACTTTTTGGGCTTTTAGAATACGTAGTTTTTATCAAATTTGCCTGAAATTTGAAATCTAGAGGTATTCTAGGACCATAAAGACGTGTCTCGAAAATGGTTAGTACAGGTCCCTGTTTTGCTATAGCCACCATATAAACCGATCTCCCGATTTTACTTCTTGGGCTTCTAGAAACCGTAGTTTTTATTCAATTTTGAAATTGGAAATGTAGAGGTATTCTAGGAAAATATAGAGATGTGCCGAAAATGGTGATTATCGGTCCATGTTTTGATATATCCCCCATATAGACCTATCTCCCGTAGATTTTTCCCAATTTGCCTGATATTGGAAATCTAGAGGTATTCTACGAAAATAAAGAGATGTGCCGAAAATGGTCATTATCGGACCATGTTTCGATATAGCCTAGAATCTAGAATCCGTAGTTTTTATTCAATTTGCCTGAAATTGGAAATCTAGAGGTATTCTAGGACCATATAGAGCTGTGCCGAATATATTGAGTATCGGTACAGTTTTTGATATATACCCCTTATAAACCGGCCCTCCGATTTGGGGTCTAGATTCTAGAACTCCAATTAAATGTGCTGAATACTGTATGTATCTTTTTATGTTTTGGTATAGCCCCCATTACACCGAACTCCCGATTTAACTCCCAGGGTTTCTAGAAATTGTAGTTTTTACCCGACTCAATCCAAATATTTTTTTAATTGACATGTCTTCAATCACGAAAATGATAGCCATGCTAACCATTGCGCCACGGTGGCTCCCGTTTGGATAGCCTGGTTAGCATGTCCGCCTTGCATCCACAGGGTCGTGGGTTCGAACCCAGTTTCGACCAAAAACCAAAAAAATGTTCAGCAATGGATTATCCCATCTCAGTAATGCTGGTGACATTTCTGAGTGTTTTAAAGCTTCTCAAAGTGCTTTCATTGCAATGTGAAACGCCGTTCGGACTCGGCTGTAAAAAGGAGGTTCCTTGCCATTGAGCTTAACATAGAATCGGGCAGCACTCAGTGATAAGAGAGAAGTTCACCACTGTGGTATCACAATGGACTAAATAGTCTAAGTGAGCCTGAAATATCGGGCTGCCGCAATACCTAGTATCAATTGCAGTTTTAATTACGCATAAACAATACTTTAATAAAACATTTATTGATTACATTAGCAAATTTCAATTAATTTTTTTATTGATTCTATTAAAAATTTAATTGGAGTTGATTGCAACACTCAATTAATTTTTTTAATTAAAAGGTTACTATTTTCAATTACTTTCTTAACTGACTAAGTGTTTGATTAAAAAATTGATTGTTTGAAATAAATTTTTGATAAACAATAAAAAAAATCCATCACATTTTTATACCCTTCACCGCTACTATGGTACATGGTATAATAAGTTTGTACATTTGTATGTGACACCAAGAAGGAAACGTCTGAGACCCATCGTTTGGTATACCGATCGTCTTAGAATTAAATTCTGAGTCGATTTAGCGATGTCCGTCTGTCTGCATATGTAATTTTGTGTGCAAAGTACAGCTCGTAGTTTAAGTCCGATCGTCCTCAAATTTGGCACAAAGTTTTATATTGGCTCAACTAGCTGATGGCCTCAGTTGCTAAAGCTTCCCCTTATTTTTTCCCATACTCATCTTATATTTACTATAAGTTTAGTATAGTTTTAAATAAATAAAATATATTGGCTCAAAGACAATCGCTATTGATTTTCACAAAAATCGGTTGAGATATAGATATAGCTGTCATATAAATTTATCACGGATCTGGTCATAATTGACGTATTTATAAACGTTTTTTCTCAAATTTTCGGGCAGCCAAATATTTTGGGGCTTTCGTAAAATATGCAAAATATCAGCCAAATCGGTTCAGATTTAGATATAGCTCCCATATATATCTTTCGTCCGATTTCGACTAATATGGCCTCAAAAGCCAGAGTTTTGCCCTGATTTGCTTTACATTTTGCACAAGGAGTACGTTTAAGAGTATCATTCAGTGTGCTAAATGTTGTTAAAATCAGTTCAGATTTTTATATAGCTCCCCTATATATCTTTCGTCCGATTTAGACTCATATGGTCTCAAAAGCCATCACATTTTTATGCCCATCACCACTACTGTGGTACAGGGTATAATAAGTATGTAACGCCAAGAAGGAGTAATCATAGACCAACCTTTTAGTATACGGATCGGCTTAGAATTAAATTCTGAGTCGATTTAGCGATGTCCGTCTGTCTATCTGTCTGTTGATGTATTTTTGTGTGCAAAGTACAGCTCGCAGTTTTAGTCCGATTGTCCTAAAATTTGGTATAGGGTCCAGTTTCGACTCAAAGACGATCCCTATTGATTGTGGAAAAAATCGGTTCAGATTTAGATGTAGCTGCCATATATATTTTTCACCGATCTGGTCATAATTGGCGTGTATATCAACCGATCTTCCTCAAATTCCGTACATCCGAATATTTTATGAGTCTCGAAAAACATGCAAAATATCAGCCAAATAGCTTTCACCCGATTTACACTCAATTGCCCACAGAGGCAAATTTTTTGCTCCGATTTGGTTGAAATTTTGCACAGGGAGTAGAATTAGCATTGCTCCCATATATATGTTTTTCTGATTTCGACAAAAATGGTCAAAATACCAACATTTTCCTTGTTAAATCGCCACTGCTTAGTCGAAAAGTTGTAAAAATGACTCTAATTTTCCTAAACTTCTAATACATATATATCGAGCGATATATCATAAATAAACTTTTGCGAAGTTTCCTTAAAATTATATAAATAAAAATTATATCCAGGGTATAATAAGTTTTTGCATTTGTATGTAACGCCAAGAAATATTGGTCATAGACCCATCTTTTAGTATACCGATCGGCTTAGAATTAAATTCTGAGTCGATTTAGCGATGTCCGTCTGTCTGTCCGTCCGTCTGTCTGTATATGTAATTTTGTGCACAAAGTACAGCTCGCAATTTAAGTCCGAATGTCCTCAAATTTGGCATAGGGCCGTTTCTTGGGACAGAGACAATCGCTATTGGTTTTGAAAAAAATCGGTTCAGATTTAGATATAGCTGCCATATATATTTATCCCCGATTTAATGAGTCTTGAAAATCTTGCAAAATATCAGCCAAATCGGTTCAGATTTAGTTATAGCTCCCATATATATTTTTCGTCCGATTTAGACTCATATGACCACAGAGGCCAAAGTTTACTACCGATCTTCGTGAAATTTTGCACAGAGGGTAGAATTGACATTCTACCAATGCTTGGTAAATTTGATTGAAATCGGTTCAAATTTAGATATAGCTCCCATATATATCTTTCGCCCGATTTGGACTTATATGGTCTCAAAACCCAGAGTTTTGCCCTGACTTACTTCAAATTTTGCACAAGCGGTACTTTTAATGATACTATTGTATGTGCTAAATATGGTCAAAATCGATTCAGATTTAGATATAGCTCCCTTATATATCTTTCGTCCGATTTGAACTTGTATGGCCTCAAAATCCAGGTTTTTGCCGTGATTTGGTTCAAATAGATATGGCTCCCATATATATCTTCCGTCCGATTTAAATTTTAATTCTAGAGATTTTGTAGAAGTAAAAAAATTGTCTCCTTTATATAGCTTCCAACAAATGTGAAGTAGTTGTGATGGTAACACAAATTTTGGCCTACATAGGGGTGAAGGGTATAATACAGTCGGCCCCGCCCGACTTTAGACTTTACTTACTTATTTTAACTGATTTAGTTTTCCGAATTTCATTAAAAAGTTAATTGTTTCAATTAATTTTTTAATTAAAAATTTAAAAAATTCCAATTATTGACTTAATTAACTTAATGTTTCTATCTTGATTAGAAAAGTTATTTATATTAATTAATTACTTTATTAATAGCAAAATTTTGCAACTTCAATCAACTTTTTAATTGGAAATATTTTGGTGATATTTTTATATGTGTAGACGTCACTCCCAAACTTCCCTGAGAATTTCAAGCCATCGGAGAACTTTAGTTCAATTTTCAAAAATTGAACTAACAAGATATCAAAATATGAGGTACCCTTTTTTCACAACATGATTATTCTCTACGTTCTCCGAAAATTTCAATAGAATCGGTTCAGCCATTTATGAGTTTACCCGGAACAACAACAACATACGAAAAAATAAGAAAAAGTATAACTGGGATTTTATATATAGAACACACAAAAAAATAAATCTGATTCAATCGCGGAAATGATTGATCCAATTATTTTTTTAATTAAAATCTCTTCAGTCACAGAAACGATAGTATCAATTAAAAAATTAATTGACACTATTAATTTTGTGATTAAATTTTATTTCAATTAAAAAATGTGTTGCATCAAATAAATTTGTAATTGAATATTTTGTTTAACTCAATTAAAACTTTAATTGGTAAAATTTTCGTGAATTTTTTTTTCTGTAAAGATATTTAATGTACAACTTCACGTATTTAACGAAGAATTTAACGGATATTATTATATAATTTTTAACATAAAATCAAAAGTGATAAAAATATGTACAAGTTCAAGTATTTTATTAAGGAGTTCATGTATATCTAAAATTAAGAAAACAAATACTCACGCATTTATAAAAAAAAAAACTTAAAATTTTATGAACAAATTCAAATAGCGAACGTCTTGAAAGCTTTTTGACTTGCTACCCTGTTAAAGATATTAAAACACCTTTTCCGGTTTCTATTAAATTGAGCAACATTTTATTATTTGTTTTTTTTTTTGCAATTGTTTGTAGAGTTGTAAGGATTTTCTTCCTTTTTTTATTAATTTTCTCCATAATGTTTTGCAATGCTCACTCATAATCCTACCCTATGTTATTGTAGCACTTGCCTTTGGTACCTTTGTGTATATGGAATCATCTCTAAAGGATTTTTCTTGCCATAACCAAGCCTTTCCACGTGACTGACAAATCCAGTGTACACGGGGTATTCTGGTCGGAATAATGTTAAAAAAATAAAAAATAAAAAAAACAATAAAATAAAATTCCCTTGTATGTTCTCGAAGGAGTTCACAAAACGACGACAAACATTAGATTCTTCTTTGCGATATGCACGGCAGCAATTGCAAGTTTCATTCACATTCGCATTCACATCTACTTGGAACTCGTACACACACTTGGTCATGGTTAGAGCAAGCATGATATTTGCATGATACAAGCATGTGATGCGAGTGATTCCCAACATGATTCATGCACTGGAATGGATGAGCGGACACGTGTATACCGATGCCTTGTTGTCTGTCCGAGAGCAGCCAAGTGTATAGAAATCGCATGTTGACATGCCATATGCACACCGGCATAACAATCACCCATCGCTGGCTCTCCACAGCATGTAGCGCGTTTCATGAACAGAAAACATCGCTCGTGCTTGGATCATGAACCTTTCTTTTCCAGCATTTAGACATTAACCTAATGCGGCTGGTGCACATTTATGAATGCAAACATTTTACCGATTTTGAATGTTAAGGTGGTGGTATACACCTGCAATGAAACAAAATTCCAGAAAAAACTGTAATCACCGAAATGAGCTGAAAATAAATGAAAGGGAAATTTCATGTGCTTTTCATTTATTAAAATTCGCTAAAAATAGAAAAAGTAAACGGAAAAAAATAGTACCAAAAAAGTTTGTTTTCCATAAAATCTTTTCTAAATTTTAAAAATATATCCAATTGAAACAAGTATAATCGGCCGTAAGTTCGTCCAGGGCGAATCTTATGTATTCTCCACCATGGATTGCGTAGAAACTTCTACTAAAGACTGTTATCCACAATTGAATTACTTGGGTTGCGGTAACACTTACCGATGGCAATGTATCTTAAAACTTCTTAACACCATCTTCTCAATTGTAAGTTAGTCCATACGGGGTATATATTAAACAAAAAAAGCCGATTAAATACGTATATAATTCAGTTTGACAAAATTTTCTATAGAAATAAAATGTTGACAAAATTCTTATAGAAATAAAATGTTGACAAAATTTTCTATAGAAATAAAATTGTGACAAAATATTTTATAGAAATAAAATTTTGACAAAATTTTCTATAGAAATAAAATTCTGACAAAATTTTCTATAGAAATAAAATTTTGACAAAATTTTCTATAGAAATAAAATTTTGACAAAATTTTCTATAGAAATAAAATTTTGAAAAAATTTTTTATAGAAATAAAATTTTGACAAAATTTTCTATAAAAATAAAATTTTGACAAAATTGACTATAGAAATAAAATTTTGACAAAATTTTCTATAGAAATAAAATTTTGACAAAATTTTCGATAGCAATAAAATTTTGACAAAAATTTGTATAGAAATAAAATTTTGGCAAAATTTTCTTTAGAAATAAAATTTTGATAGATTATTTTTTGGGATCGGCTATATATAACTATAGACCGATATGGACCAATTTTGGCATGGTTGTTAGCGGCCATATACTAGCAAAATATAAAAAATTTCACCATGTACCAAATTTTAACCAGATCCGATGAATTTTGGTCCTCCAAGAGCTCCGGAGGTCAAATCTGGGGATCGGTTTAAATGGGGGTTATATATAATTAAGACCGGTATGGACCAATTTTTGCATGGTTGTTAGAGACCATATACTAACACCACGTACCAAATTTCAACCGGATCAGGTGAATTTTGCTCTTCCAAGGGGCTCCGGAGGTCAAATCTAGGAATCGGTTTATATTGGGGCTACATATAATTATGAACCGATATGGACCAATTCCTCCGTGGTTGTTGGAGACCATTTACACTACGTACCAAATTTCAACCGAATCGGATGAATTTTGCTCATCCATGAGGCTCCGGAGGTCAAATCTGGGGATCGGTTTACATGGGGGCTAAATATAATTATAGACCGATGTGGACCAATTTTTGCATGGTTGGTAGAGACCATATACTAACACCATGTTCCAAATTTCAACTGGATTGGATTAAATTTGCTTCTCTTAGAGGCTCCGCAAGCCAAATCTGGGGATCGGTTTATATGGGGGCTATATATAATATAGATCGATACGGACCAATTTTAGCATCGTTGTTAGAGACCATGTACCAACATCATGCACCAATTTTCAACCGAATCGGATGAATTTTGCTTATCCATGAACCTCCGCAAGCCATATCTTGGGATCGGTTTATATGGGGGCTATATATAATTATGTACCGATGTGAACCAATTTTAGCATGGTTGTTAGAGACCATATACCAACATCATGTACCAAATTTCAGCCGGATCGGATGAAATATGCTTCTCTTAGAGGCTTCGCAAGCCAAATCTGAGGGTCCGTTTATATGGGGGCTATACGTAAAAGTGGACCGATATGGCTACTTGTGCCAAGTTTAAAGTCGATAGCTTGTTTCGTTCGAAAGTTAGCGTGATTTCAACAGACGGACGGACGGACGGACATGCTCAGATCGACTCAGAATTTCACCACGACCCAGAATATATATACTTTATGGGGTCTTAGAGCAATATTTCGATGTGTTACAAACGGAATGACAAAGTTAATATACCCCCATCCTATGGTGGAGGGTATAAAAACAGAATATCCCCAGAGAGCTTAACCGGAAGACAAACATATTTGGGTTTTCATATCCAGTGAAACCTCTCGAACTTGGACACTCTAAAATACGGACACATCACAAAAGAGGGAAGTTCTCCTTCCGACCAGATATCAAAACATGAGATACCCTATTTTCAGATGAACACCCTCTACATTCACTGAAAAATTTAAGTAAATCAGAGCAGACGTTTCCGATCTTACCCGGAATATACACACAAAAAAAAAAGAAACATAATTCTTGTTTTTTTTTTTTTTTGTATACAGTAAAACCTCTCTAACTTGGACACTCTGAAGGACACATCTCAAAAGTGGACAACTTCTGTGAAACGTTTGCTATATTATAACAATAAAGTTAACCTCTCACAAGTGGACTTTTCCCAAATGTGGACAACATATTGGGCGATCGCGAGTATCCACTTCTGAGAGGTTTCACTTTATGTGAAGTGAAAGCTATCCCTGGAGAAGCATTTTTAGATGTAAAGGAAAAATAAACCTGGTATGTTCTTCTATATTCCCTCCTGTTACTATCTTCGAGAGTAGCTTATTCTCTCTAGTCGATAATGCCGTCCTCTCTATCTAGACACATTCTCTCTTTTACAAACTATCTTCCTTGCAATGTATCTGCAAGAAATGGAGACTATGACTATGATGGCTAGATTTATATGAAAATAAGAAATTGTCGAAAGTAAAAATGAAAGGAAGCGAATTGTATTGTGATGATGATGCTACTGCTGCATTTGTCTCCCATGACACAAAAAAAAACACGTCCATTCCGTACCCATTCAATTCACGACATTTTCATTTCGTTTACTGTTGTAATAAAATACAAGAGGACTAAAAAGTTACTATGAATTGTACGAAAGGTGTAATATTTTGTTGGCCGGTAGCCTTCTTCAATTTATGTCTCTTCTCCTACTGAATGCACTTTTCCCCATTGTAGGATAATAAAAACGAGCAGAGCTACCTGATATACTATTTGGCAAATGGTAAAATTTCATTTTGTTTGAAAGCGAAAAAAAGAAAATAATAAAAAATTATGATACTTTTTTTACGTTGGGGGAGGGGATGGTGATCACTTCTGATTTATATGAGAGAGTTCTGTTGCTGTTCCAATCCCTGCCAGAAACAACAAAGCCATCTTCCGCTGTTCGGATGGATGCATAAACATTGCTTGTCTTCGAAGTTTCAGCTACAGTTTATCACCTTTGAAAATTGTACATTGTGTAGAAGCTCCTCTAGCAATTGGCTACATTCAGATGGTTGAATATTGTTTGCAATTTGTGGCCCATTTGACAACGGTCAGGAGAAATTTTTCTGAAACGCAATATGACATGGAGTTAATTTAAACTTAATCGATAAAAACGGAATTCTTAATAAGTGAAATTACCTTGATGTAGTTAATGCTCCAGTGACATTATAGGTAAAAGTGTCATTTTGCTCATTTAGAGCATCCAAGAGGAAAAAACAATAATTTACAAAATAATTTGTGCTTTGTAGTCAAGATACAAAATTCAACAAGTTTAAAGACACTTTCATTACTTTTGAAGAATTTTTATACCCCGCGCCACACTGTGGAACAGGGTATTATAAATTAGTGCATATGTTTGCAACACCCAGAAGGAGACGAGATAGACACATGGTGTCTTTGGCACAAATGCTCAGGGTGGGCTCTTGAGTCGGTATAGCGATGTTCGTCTGTCTGTGAACACATTTTTGTAATCAAAGTCTAGGTCGCAGTTTTAGTCCAATCGACTTCACATTTGGCACAAGTTTGTGTTTTGGCTCAGAATAGATCCCTATTGATTTTGGAAGAAATCAGTGCAGATTTAGATGTAGCTCCCATATATATATATATTTCGCCCGATATGGACTTATATGGCCCCAGAAGCCAGAGTTTTACCCTACTTTGCTTAAAATTTTGCACAAGAAGAACAATTAGTACTATAGTCAAATGTGCCAAATTTTATTGAAATCGGTTCAGATTTAGATATAGCTCCCATATATAGCTTTCGCCCGATTTACACTCATATGACCACAGAGGCCAATTTTTTGCTCCGATTTAGTTGAAATTTTGCACAGGGAGTAGAACATTGTTATTATGCGTGCCAAATTTGATTGAAATCGGTTCAGATTTAGATACATCTCCCATATATAGCTTTCGCCCGATTTACACTCATATTACCACAGAGGCCAATTTTTAACTCCGATTTAGTTGAAATTTTGCACAGGGAGTAGAATTAGCATTGCTGCTATTCGTGCCAAATTTGGTTTAAATCGGTTCAGATTTAGATATAGGCCCCATATATATGTGTTTCTGATTTCAACAAAAATGGTCAAAATACCAACATTTTCCTTGTAAAATCGCCACTGCTTAGTCGAAAAGTTGTAAAAATGACTCTAATTTTCCTAAACTTCTAATACATATATATCGAGCGATAAATCATAAATAAACTTTTGCGAAGTTTCCATAAAATTGCTTCAGATTTAAATGTTTCCCATATATTTTTATACCCTGCGCCACACTGTGGAACAGGGTATTATAAGTTAGTGCTTATGTTTGTAACACCCAGAAGGAGACGAGATAGACACATGGTGTGTTTGGCAATAATGCTCAGGGTGGGTCCCTGAGTCGACATAACCATGTCCGTCTGTCCGTCCCTCCGTCCGTCCCTCCGTCCGTCCGTCCGTCCGACTGTCTGTGAACACATTTTTGTGATCAAAGTCTAGGTCGCAATTTAAGTCCAATCGCCTTCAAATTTGGCACATGTACCTAATTTGGATCAGAATAGAACCCTATTGGTTTTGGAAGAAATCCGTTCAGATTTAGATATAGCTCCTATATATATCTTTCGCCCGATATGGACTAATATCGACCCAGCAGCCAGAGTTTTATACCGATTTGCTTGAATTTTTGTACAAACATAACACTTAGTCGTATAGTCAAGTGTGCAAAATTTGATTGAAATCGGTTTAGATTTAGATATAGCTCCCATATATATCTTTCGCCCGATATGGACTTATATGGCCCCAGAATCCAGAGTTTTGGCCCAATTGGGTTGAAATTTTGCGCAGGGAGTAGATTTAGCATTGTAGCTATGCGTGCCAAATTTGGTTGAAATCGGTTCAGATTTAGATATAGCTCCCATATATATCTTTCGCCCGATATGCACTTATATGGACCCAGAAGCCAGAGTTTTATCCCGATTAGCTTGAAATTTTGCAGAAGGAGTACAATTGGTAGTGTACCTATGTGTTAAATTTGATTGAAATCGGTTCAGATTTACATATAGCTTCCATATATATTTTTCGCCCGATATGGACTTATATGGCCCCAGAAGCCAGAGTTTTGGCCCAATTTGGTTGAAATTTTGCACTAGGAGTACAAGTAGCAATATAGTCATGTGTGCCAAATTGGATTGAAATCGGAAAGATTTAGATATAGCTCCCATATATATGTTTTTCTGATTTCGACAAAAATGGTCAAAATACCAACATTGTGTTCCACCCTAGTGCATTAGCCAACTTAAATTTTGAGTCTATAGATTTTGTAAAAGTCTATCAAATTCTGTCCACATCGAGTGATATTTAAATGTATGTATTTGGGACAAACCTTTATATATAGCACCCAACACATTTGACGGATGTGATATGGTATCGAAAATTTAGATCTACAATGTGGTGCAGGATATAATATAGTCGGCCCGCCCGACTTTAGACTTTCCTTACTTGTTTTTTACTAACATTGGGTTCCACCCTAGTGCATTAGCCGACTTAAATTTTGAGTCTATAGATTTTGTAGAAGTCTATCAAATTCTGTCGAGATCGAGTGATATTTAAATGTATGTATTTGGGACAAACCTTTATATGTAGCCCCCAACACATTTGACGGATGTGATATGGTATCGAAAATTTAGATCTACAAAGTGGTGCAGGGTATAATATAGTCGGCCCCGCCCGACTTTAGACTTTCCTTACTTGTTTATAAGGATTTTTCCCTACATCTGACATCACTGCTTGGAGACCATGTATCTAGGGCACTGAATCTGACCCGAGGGACGTTGCAGAATTGTAACCTGGACCCAATGTATGGTGTTTCGTGCACACAAAGAAAATTTAATTATGACAACGAAAAAGTATAATTAAAACAATGCAAACTTTCGTTAATAGTACGAAATGTTTCATTGTTTAATAGAAATTTCATTACAGAAATAGTGCGAATACGCTGACAAAATTTTAACTAATTCTCATGAAAACCAACAATATGATGTTTACTGACCATTTAATGGTCTCAAATTTGGTCATTTAAATATTAGAACATATTTATCCTACTTGAGGACCATTTAAATGCTTGTTGCCACCATTTTGCTTATTGTTAAGCGGCTGTATCTAACCTTACAATTATTAATCGAGTTTTACGGACAAATGTAGATTAAGGATTAATGACATAGAGTCATTGAAAATAGAGATTAATAGAGTCATTGAAAAGAAAACGCCAGATACAAATCTATACACGCCTAGACTGTGCATGTTTCGGTTCGGGCGAATGAACCTTTCCACAGCCTTTAGTATAGATCTGGCTGGGATAGAAAACTCAATTTTGGGCCCTTTATGTATGTTTCGGGCCGGCCGAACTTAAGTCCGTATATTCTTGTTCTATCTGTTTTTCTATTTATCGTTATAAAATGCATAAAACAGCAATATACAGTGAAACCTCGCAAATTTGAACACTTAGAAACCCGGACACCTTTCATAAGTGGACAAATGTCGTAAGACATTAAAATTAACGCCTCAAACCTGGACACCGAATGTGTGACAAAATGTAAGCGACTGTGGGTGCCCACATCTGAGAGGGTTCACTGTAGTTTTTTACACCCTCCACCATAGGATGGGGGTATATTAACTTTGTCATTGCGTTTGTAACACATCGAAATATTGCTCTAAAATCCCATAAAGTATATATATTCTGGGTCGTGGTGAAATTCTGAGTCGATCTAAGCATGTCCGTCCGTCCGTCCGTCTGTTGAAATCACGCTAACTTCCGAACGAAACAAGCTATCGACTTGAAACTTGGCACAAGTAGTTGTTATTGATGTAGGTCGGGTGGTATTGCAAATGGGTCATATCGGTCCACTTTTACGTATAGCCCCCAAATTTGGCTTTCGATTGCTCTAAGAGAAGCAAATTTCATCCGATCCGGCTGAAATTTGGTACATAGTGTTAGTATGTGGTCTCTAACAACCATGGTCCATTGGTCCACATCGGTCCATAATTATATATAGCCCCCATATAAACCGATCGCCATATTTGACCTTCGAGCCTCTTGGATGACCAAAATTCATCTGATTCAGTTGATATTTGGTACGTGGTGTTAATATATGGCCTCAAACACCCATGCAAACATTGGTCGAAATCGGTCTATAATTATGTATAGCCCCTATATAAACCGATCCCCAGATTTGACCTCCGGAGCCCCTTGGAAGAGCAAAATTCATCCGATTCGGTTGAAATTTGGTACGTGATGTTAGTATATGGTATCCACCAACCATGCAGGAATTGGTTAATATCAGTCCATAATTATATATCACCCATATAAACCGATCCCCAGATTTGACCTCCGGTGCCTTTTGGAGAAGCAAAATTCTACCGATCTGGTTGAAATTTGGTACGTGGTGGTAGGATATGATATTTAACAACCATGCCAAAAGTGGTCCATATCAGTCCATAGTCATATATAGCCTCATATAAACCGATCCCAAGATTTGGTTTTGGAGCCTCTGGGAGGAGCAAATTTCATCCGAGTCAGTTGAAATTTGTTACATTGTGCTAGTATATGGCCGTTAACAACCATGTCTAACTAGGTCCATATCGGTCTATAGTTATATATAGCCCTCAGATAAATCGATCCCCAATCACACAAAAATTGGTCCATATCAAGTTCATAATTGTATATAGCCCCCATATAAGCGACCGCCATATTTCACTTCAGGCTCTCTATGTACCGTGCAAAAGTCCATGTCGATTCGTAATTATTTGTAGACTTAACATACCTATACATGACTTTTTTGTCTAATATATACCACGTATGGACTAACTCACAATTTAGAAAACGATGTTAAGAAGTTTTAAAATACCACAACCCAAGTAATTCGATTGTGAATGACAGTCATTCGTAGAAGTTTCTATGCAATCCATGGTGGAGGGTACATAAGATTCGGCCGAACTTATGGCCGTATATACTTGTTTTTTTTCTGAAGTATGGCTAGGTAAAACTATCCAAGCGACAAGGCTTGTCAGAAGTGTTACTGCCACAATTATTGCAGCAACTTAGGTTAGCAACAGGGTCTGCACCAAGTTAGTTAATAACAACTTCTCTTGCTTGTGGACAATTGAAAATCTCACTATTGTGGTGCATCGTAAGCTACACTATTCTTGCAGCAGTTTATGGGATTCTTTTGTGCAAAACAAGTTTTTTAAATAAAAATTCAAAATAAAACGAAGACGAAACTCAAAACCAAGAATAAGAATCCAAATGAAAGCATAATCAAAAGATGCAAAGTACTAGTCGATTGCCGCCTAGAGTTGATGCTGGTAATACAACATTAGGTAATACACTGTGTATGGGTAGTTGTTGTTGTTGTTATGATTAGGGGTTTCCACTTTTTGCTCACCTCAGACATTCAAGTGGAACCACCCAGCTAAAGGCCTTTAAAAAACGCTCTTTGTTGAAACTTTAGTAGCTTCACATGTATGCGTCCATTCTGGTATCCATAAATTTCTACAATGGATTCTCTATAAATGAGCACCGAGAGTGAGAGAGAAAGATAAAACACTCAGCTTATACTCACCATAAGGTAACTGAAATAGGCCTCTATTCATAATGAGACAAGATGGAAGAGTGATGTGACCTACATCAAGTTTTCAAAGTTGTTTGACCATATGTCAATCCTCTTGTATCGCAGTGTATCCCTCCCCTCTTCCATACAAATTAGTCATTTATTAAAAAACCTAAGATTTGGATTTTTAGTTGAGCTCTCTCATATGACTTTTAGTGTTTAGGCCAGCTCTCGCTCTCCCTCTAGGGATTTAGCAAGGAGTAAGTCACGTTTTTTGTTCTTTATGATCTTTTAGCTCCATTTTTGAACAAGATGGTCGAATGCAATAACACAATCGACGTCACCATTGTCGATTCATCAACGAGGTGGCTGACCACCACCTCAATATGTAAAGAGCAAAGTTTATTGCATTCGTTATTTGTCAGTTCTGTGAAATCTATAAAAACACCATTGATAGTTGGGAGACTTCATGAGAATAGCTGAAATGGAGTAAAGTGCTTGAATGGCTTTTCTTCGTGGTCTATTGATGTCTGCCCACGCCTCTAGACCGGATCAGAACAGAAATGTATGTATAACTCCAGATATTGATGACTCATTTTGAGTAGATTTTGTGGTCGAATGTTATGTACCCTTCACCATGGGTGGTGAACTATTAGGCGATGCCAAGGCATGGTAAAACTTCTTAGTATTGCCGTATAAATTATAAGTTAGGTTAGGTTAAGTACACCGGCAACCCATTATTTCATGCTCACTTAGACTATTGAGACCATTGTGATACCACTGTGGTGAACTTTTCTCTTATCACTGAGTGCTACCGGATTCTATGTTACAAGGGACCTCCTTTTTACAGCGAGTCCGAACGGTGTTCCACTTTGCGGTGAAACCACTTGTAGAAGCTTTGAAACACTCAGAAATGCCACCAGCATTACTGAGAGGAGATAGTCCACCGCTGAAAAACTTTTTGCTGTTCGAAACTGGATTTGAACCCTCCACCATATGTACGCACAGCGGGTATGCTAACCATTGCACCACGGTGGCTCCCAAAAAATTGTGAGTTAGTTAAAAACAAATAAACATTTTGCTGAAAGCAACCAAATATTTGGAAACTTGAATTTACTATTTGGGGCCTTAAACAAGGATATATTTAGGGTGAAACATAATATGTTTGCACAGTACAAACATGGTTTTGTTTGAACAAATTCTAAAACTATTTGGGAGTATTTGTTACAGAGGCGTTTTTTTATACCCTGCGCCACACTGTGGAACAGGGTATTATAAGTTAGTGCATATGTTTGTAACACCCAGAAGGAGACGAGATAGACACATGGTGTCTTTGGCAATAATGCTCAGGGTGGATCCCTGAGTCGATATAACCATGCCCGTCTGTCCGTCCGTCTGTCTGTGAACACATTTTTGTGATCAAAGTCTAGGTCGCAATTTAAGTCCAATCGCCTTCAAATTTGGCACATGTTCCTAATTTGGGTCAGAATAGAACCCTATTGATTTTGGAAGAAATCGGTTCAGATTTAGATATAGCTCCCATATATATCTTTCGCCCGATATGCACTAATATGGACCCAGCAGCCAGAGTTTTATACCGATTTGCTTGAAATTTTTTACAAACATAACACTTAGTCGTATAGTCAAGTGTGCAAAATTTGATTAAAATCGGTTCAGATTTAGATATAGCTCCCATATATATCTTTCGCCCGATATACACTTATATGGCCCTAGAAGCCAGATTTTTGGCCGAATTTGGTTGAAATTTTGCACTAGGAGTACAATTAGTAGTATAGTCAAGTGTGCAAAATTTGATGGAAATCGGTTCAGATTTAGATATAGCTCCCATATATATCTTTCGCCCGATATGGACTTATATGACCCCAGAAGACAGAGTTTTGGCCCAATTTGGTTGAAATTTTGCACTAGGAGTACAATTAGTAATATAGTCATGTGTGCCAAATTTGATTGAAATCGGTTGAGATTTAGATATAGCTCCCATATATATGTTTTTCTGATTTCGACAAAAATGGTCAATATACCAACATTTTCCTTGTCAAATCGCCACTGCTTAGTCGAAAAGTTGTAAAATTGACTCTAATTTTCCTAAACTTCTAATACATATGTATCGAGCGATAAATCATAAATAAACTTTTGCGAAGTTTCCTTAAAATTGCTTCAGATTTAAATATTTCCCATATTTTTTATACCCTGCGCCACACAATTGTTACTAAAATTGTGTTCCACCCTAGTGAATTAGCCGACTTATATTTTAAGTCTATAGATTTTGTAGAAGTCTATCAAATTCTGTCCAGATCGATTGATATTTAAATGTATGTATTTGGGACAAACCTTTATATATAGCACCCAACACATTTGACGGATGTGATATGGTATCGAAAATTTAGATCTACAATGTGGTGCAGGGTATAATATAGTCGGCCCCGCCCGACTTTAGGCTTTCCTTACTTGTATTTTTAAGGGTGTGTTTGTTAGATGGGATATTCCAAAATCGCCAACCAAGTTTCCACCGCATAAGATAAAAATTGCTCTTCCAAAGGGATCCGCAAAATCCGATAGTGGGTTTATATGGGAACTATACCTAAGAGTAGTCCGATCATAGTCACGACCCACATCAATAACAACCACTGGTAGAAAGTTGTAAGTCGATAGCTTGTTTCGTTCGAAAGTTAGTGGGATTTCAACAGACGGACGGATTTCATCACAACCCAGAATATTTATTATTTATGGGATCTGAGACTAATATTTCGATGTGTTACAAACGGAATGAACTCTCATGGTGCACCGCGATTCCATATAGTTTTTTTTATACCCTCCACCATAGGATGGGGGTATATTAACTTTGTCATTCCGTTTGTAACACATCGAAATATTGCTCTAAGACCCCATAAAGTATATATATTCTGGGTAGTGGTGAAATTCTGAGTCGATCTAAGCATGTCCGTCCGTCCGTCTGTTGACATCACGCTAACTTCCGAACGAAACAAGCTATCGACTTTAAACTTGGCACAAGTAATTGTTATTGATGTAGGTCGGATGGTATTGCAAAATGACCATATCGGTCCACTTTTACGTATAGCCCCCATATAAACGGACCCTCAGATTTGGCTTGCGAAGCCTCTAAGAGAAGCATGTTTCATCCGATCCGGCTGAAATTTGGTACATGGTGTTGGTATATGGTCTCTAACAACCATGCTAAAATTGGTTCACATCGGTCCATAATTATATATAGCCCCCCATATAAACCGATCCCCAGATTTGGCATGCGGAGGCTCAAAGAGAAACAAATTTCATCTGATCCGGCTGAAATTTGGTACATGATGTTTGTATATGGTATCTACCAACCATGCTAAAATTGGTCCGTATCGATCTATATTATACATATCCCCCATATAAACCGATTCCCAGATTTGGCTTGCGGAGCCTCTAAGAGAAGCACATTTAATCCGATCCGGTTGATATTTGGAACATGGTGTTAGTATATGGTCTCTAACAACCATGCAAAAATTGGTCCATATCGGTCTATTATTATATTTAGCCTCCATGTAAACCGATCCCCAGATTTGAGCTCCGGAGCCTCATGGATGAGCAAAATTCATCCGATCCGGTTCAAATTTAGAACATGGTGTTAGTATATGGCCGCTAACAACCATTCCAAAAGTGGTCCATATCGGTCAATAGTTATATATAGTCGATGTCCAATCACACAAAAATTGGTACATATCGGTTCATAATCATGGTTGCCACTCGAGCCAAAAATAATCTACCTAAATTTCATTTCTATAGAAAATTTTGTCAAAACTTTATTTCTATAGAAAACTTTGTCAAAATTTTATTTGTATAGAAAATTTTGTCAAAATTTTATTTCTATAGAAAATTTTGTCAAAATTTTATTTCTATAGAAAATTTTGTCAAATTGAATTATTTACGTATTTAATCGGTCTTTTTTAATTTAATATATACCACGTATGGTCTTACATATAATTTAGAAGAAGGTGTTAGGAGGTTTTAAGATACATTGCCATCGGCAAGCGTTACCGCAACCCAAGTAATTCGATTGTGGATGACAGTGTTTAGAAGAAGTTACTACGCAATCCACGGTGGAGGGTACATACACAGAAAAAAATATCACCAAAATATTTCCAATTAAAAAGTTAATTGAAGTTGAAAATTTTTTCCATTAATAAATTAATTGATACAATTAACTTTTTAATCATGATAAAAACATTAAGTTAATTAAGTCAATGATTGAAAATTTTAAAATTTTTAATTAAAAAATTAATTGATACAATTAACTTTTTAATCAAATTTGGAAGACTAATTCAGTTAAAAAAGTGCTGATTTTTTAAATTCAAAATGTATTGCAAACAATCATTTGTTAATCCAAATAAAAACTCTAAGCCAATTCAGAAAGTAATTAAAAATAGTTACCTTTTTCAATTAACAAATTAATTGAGTTTTGCAATCAACATCAATTAAATTTTTAATTGAATCAATTAAAAATTTAATTGAAATTTGCTGTAAAAATCAATTAATTTTTTAATCAAGAATTTTTTCTATGCCCAATTAAAACTGTGATTGATACTATCATTTTCGTGATTGAAGACATTTCAATTAAAAAATTAATTGGATCAATTAATTTGGTGATTGAATCAGAAAAAAAATTTTTTGTGTGTAAGCTTCGGCCTGGCCGAACTTACGGCCGTATATACTTGTTTTTTCATTATTCTGCAACTTTTGAACGGATGAGGATATCAATATGAAGTGAAAATCTTGAAAGCTGAGCTGTTTTCTACTAAGTTTACACGTTTATGGGGTAGTGAGTCCACGGGCTGACCTGTAGGCTTTGAAAGCTGGTCACCTGGGATATATGAAATTTTGTTTTAGCTCGCAAATCCTCATTTATGAAGATTGCGATGATTTTTTATGTGCAAATATCTCTTATAGTCACCCAAGCGAAAACCACTTTATCTGGATATATTGGTAGCTTTTGCAATGCTTCTGGCTGATCTTCACGATGCGATGATTTATTACAAATTTCAAAACAAAAACTGCTCAATTTTGATGGGCTTTACTTTTTTTTTCGTGCCACAAAAAATTCGTTCGATTAAAATGTCGTTCTTCAGAAAAGAAAACTCTTCTTTCAGTGTAGAAAGATTTACTTTTGAAGATATACAACTTCCTAAAGAATTACTTTAAAGGGTGATACGGTCAAAATTTGGTCAAGGGAAAACGCGTGTAAATCGGTGAAATCGTTTATTTAAAAAATTAAATTAAACTTCTTTTTCAAGTTCAATTAGTATAAAATTTAGGAAAAATATTCAGTTAGGCTTTCGCTTTTCCAAATCCGAATTGCCGGACCTCACGCTTGACACCTGCCATCAGATATTGTACAGCCACCTTGTCCACCTTCTTCGCCGCAGAAAGCCAGTTTGCCTGGAACTGCTGCTCGTCCTTAGCAGTTTTTTGGTATTCTTTAGGTTCCGCATGACAATAGCCCAGTATTTCTCAATTGGGCGGAGCTCTGGCGTGTTGGGAGGGTTCTTGTCCTTGCACGTTGTTGGCGGCGTACCACTCCATAGCCTTTTTACCGTAATGGCAAGATGCCAAATCCGGTCAAAACAGTACGGAACAACCGTGTTTCTTCAGGAAAGGCAGCAGGCATTTATTCAAACACTCTTTCACGTAAATTTCTTGGTTGACAGTCCCGGAAGCTATGAAAATGCTGCTTTTCAAGCCACAGGTACAGATGGCTTGCCAAACCAGATATTTCTTTGACAGTTTGATGTGCTTGAAAATATCTGCTACCTTTCCCCTTCCTTTTGCCGTATAAAATTCCTGTCCCGGAAGCTGCTTGTAGTCGGCTTTGACGTAGGTTTCGTCGTCCATTACCACGCAGTCAAACTTCGTCAGCATAGTCGTGTACAGATTCCGGGATCGTGCTTTGGTATTTTGTTTATTTACCGTCGTATTTTGTTTATCATCGCGATTTGGAGTCACTACCTTCTTGTAAGTCTATAGTCCGGTTCGTTTTTTGGCTCGATGCACGGTTGTAGACGATACACCCAGCTTATTTGCGGCATCTCGGAGAGAGAGGTTAGAGTTCCACTTGAAACTACCGGCAACTCTCTTTGTCGTCTCAGCGGCTTCCGGTTTCCGATTTCCCCCCGATCCAGACTCCCTTGCTGTCGACAAACGTTCCCCAAACACTTTAATTACATTTGTAACGGTTGATTTGGAAACTTAATTTTGCCAGCTTTGCGTGCGAGTAGCTCGGATTTTCGCGATGCACGAGCAACATTTTGATACGCTGCTCTTCTTGCTTGGTCGGCATTTTGACAACTGAAGAGTGAATTCCAAAATGAAAATAGGAGCAACATTCTACACACACACACCTTCAAAATGAGGGTTTTTTTAAATGCAAAATTGAAAGAAATACGCCAAGTTTATATTGACCAAATTTTGACCTATCTCCCTTTATTTCAAAGAAACCGTATCTTTGGCTAGGACTCAATACCAAAAACTCTGGTATTGAGTGTACCTACCCAGCGAAAAAAAAGCGTCGCTAAACAAGTAGTGAAAGTGCTCTTTTTGGATCCGGAAGTAGAGCAAAATTGGCGCAGAAGTGATGAATTTAGCATGGGCTTGTCATAGGACGGATGCCCACCATTTCAACAGCCGTTGCACTGAACTTGCACCGAATTAAATGTTTTAGATGTGAATTATAAAATTGTGTCATCTTTTGCCATATAAATAAATTTTATAATTTTTTATGATTTTTAATGCATTCTAACGCTTGTCTAAAAAGGAGGTCCCTTGTCATTGAGCTTAACATGGAATCGGGCAGCATTCAGTGATAAGAGAGAAGTTCACCAATATGGTATCACAATGGACTGAAGAGTCTAAGTGAGCCTGATACTTCGGGCTGCCACCTAACCTAACCTAACGCTTGTCTAAAATGTTTGACCTCAAATATTTTCAATAATTTGCAATTTTTCTAGAATGGATCTAGATTTTTTTTAACAAAATTTAAAAATTGTTTACCATTTTATTAATACTTACTCTCTTTTTAACCTATTTGAAACAAAATAATTATATTTTTTTTATTAAAAAAATTAAAAAGGCAAGTTTTAAAAAATTTAATCAGAAGAACTTCCTGTGCAGTTAAAATAAAGAACATCTTTGGGAGGACATTTTTGGAAGTGCTGTTATAGTTGTGCCTTTAGAAGAACTTCCAATTTTTTTTTTTTTGCTGGGTATATATGAACCATTCTCAGGAAGTATCTAAGATATTGAGACACATATTTAGTTTGATGTACTCTAACTTGAAAATTCTTATTTTCATTGGAGCACGAAAATTCCAATGCTCCATTTCGCCTATCGACTTTATCATTATTGATCTTCTTTGAAAACATTAAGAAATGTACTAATCAATTCACATGAATCATCGTTCGGTTTTTATATACGGAAATACTGCGTGACATTTCATTCAAAAAGTATCCAATTTTTTTTTTCATTATTTTGTCCATAGACTATATCGTGTCGAAATTGTCGCAAAACAAAAAATTAAAAAGAAAATCGCACCTTTGTACTAAACAATTGTGTGTGTTATTTGTGTTGTCAAAATCGTGATATTTAATTTTCAACTTTTATTTTTGGCCCTATTCAGTTTTCTACCAACCAGCATAGATTCAAGGTGGCTCAAAAGAAGCAAAAACTATTTTAAAAGATTCTAACTACGCTTTTTTTCTTGAATCGAATTTTCTGCTTTTTCTTTAATTGTGGTGTTATTGTTGGCAGTTTTTTTTTTTTTTTATTCTGCTAGAAACTGCAAAACCTCGAAAGGTAAGTGATATTTTTTTATCCTCCTAACATCTACAAACAGAGACATGGGTAAATATTGAATTCGTTTCTAGAATTTTAACATATGAACGACAGGTTGGCTAGGCCGAATCTAATGTACCCTTCACCTTGAATTGCGTACAACGTTCTATTAAGACTCAAGAAATCAAATTTGCAAGTCGTTGGTCGACTTTTTCAAGTTAAACAAGTATATACGGCCGTAAGTTCGGCCAGGCCGAATCGTATGTACCCTCCACCATGGATTGCGTAGAAACTTCATGGGTTGTGGTAATACTTACCTATGACCTTGCCATCTTAAAACTTCTTATCATCGTCTTCTAAATTGTAAGTCGGTTCATGCGGGGTATATATGGACCAATTTTTGTGTGATTGGATCGATATGAACCAAGTTTGGCTTTCCAAGAGGCTCCACAAGCAAAATCTGTGGGTCGGTTTATGTGGGGGCTATATATAACTATAGACCGATTGGAACAATGTTGGCATGGTTGTTAGAGGTCATATCCTTACCAAACGTATCAAATTTCAACCGAATCGAATGAAATTTACTCCTCCAAGAGGCTCCGGTAGTCAAATCTGGGGATAGGTTTATATGTGGACTATAAATAATTATGGACCGATATGGACTAATTTTTGCGCGGCTGTTAGTATCCATATAACAGGTTGGCTGATAAGTCCCCGGTCTAACAAAGAAAAACACATTTTTTGTCAATATTAGTTTTTATTATTCAACATAGTTCCCTTCAAGAGCTATACAACGATTAGTAGTACTCCTTCGGTTTTGCCTCAAAATAGGCTTCAGTTCCCAGCGAGCATCCTTTTGAGGTCTGAGAACAAGAAAAAGTCGCTGGTGGCCAGATCTGGAGAATACGGTGCGTGGGGAAGCAATTCGAAGCCCAATTCATGAATTTTTGCCATCGTTCTCAATGACTTGTGGCACGGTGCGTTGTCTTGGTGGAACAACACTTTTTTCTTCTTCATATGGGGCCGTTTTGCCGCGATTTCAACCTTCAAACGCTCCAATAACGCCATATAATTGTCACTCTTGATGGTTTTTCCCTTCTCAAGATAATCGATAAAAATTATTCAATGCGCATCCCGAAAAACAGAGGCCATTACTTTGCCAGCGGACTTTTGAGTCTTTCCACGCTTCGGAGACGGTTCACCGGTCGCTGTCCACTCAGTCGACTGTCGATTGGACTCAGGAGTGTAGTAATGGAGCCATGTTTCATCCATTGTCACATATCGACGGAAAAACTCGGGTGTATTACGAGTTAACAGCTGAAAACACCGCTCAGAATCATCAACACGTTGTTGTTTTTGGTCAAATGTGAGCTCGCGCGGCACCCATTTTGCACAGAGCTTTCGCATATCCAAATATTGATGAATGATATGACCAACACATTCCTTTGATATCTTTAAGGCCTCTGCTATCTCGATCAACTTCATTTTACGGTCATTCAAAATCATTTTGTGGATTTTTTGACGTTTTCGTCGGTAACCACCTCTTTCGGGCGTCCACTGGATTCGCCGTCCTCCGAAATCATTTCACCACGCTTGAATTTTGCATACCAATCAATTATTGTTGATTTCCCTGGGGCAGAGTCCGGAAAGTCATAATCAAGCTAAGTTTTTGCTTCCACCGTATTTTCAGAAAACAGTATTTTATCAAAACACGAAATTCCTTTTTTCGATTTTTTTCACAATAACAAAAGTTGCTTCACAAAAGACGCTCTATCTCACAAACTAATTGACTTGCAGACGTCAAATTTTGACACGAATCATTTGAAGGTTGGCACAATATAAAAATAATATGCATTTAATACTAGCGACGCCATCTATGTGTCAGACCGGGGACTTATCAGCCAACCTGTTACTAACACAACATACAAAATTTCAACTGAATTGGATGAAATTTTTTCCTCCCAGAAGCTCTGTAACGACCCGACATTAGCCATACCTTCTATGGACCTGGTGCTACCTTTCATTTTCCGGCCGTGCTCAGGGAGTTGGGGTGGTGATCTTGGCCTAGAAGGTATGTCAGGGCCTATTACAAAAACCAAAAATTTAGGTAGCTAAACCCTGAATGATAATGATTGCTTTACAACATAAAAAAATAAAATATAAGCAAAAGATGATTGGAAATATTCGAGGACTAGGGGTGGAAGATGTAATTTTCCCCTTATGTCTCTGCCCACCCTCCTATGTTATCACATTTAAATTTCATTGGATAACCCTTGATTGTGCTACCTCCGCTCTAAACCTTTCGTGGAAATAAATTTAACCTAATTCATTTTAAAAAGTAATTATATTTTAACAAAATTGAAAAGAACCATTAATATTAAAGTCAAAAAAATTTTAATATATAAAAACAATAAATATTATCTATTGAAATTTAATTTTATAAATATTAGTTTTTTTTAAGTATTGTTGATTATTAAAATATTAATTCCATTAAGTATTAACAAAAACAAATAATTAATTTTATGAAGAAAAATTAAGTTTTAAGAATTTACACAAACACGAAAGGAATGATATATTTTATTTTGGAAAAACAAAATGTTAAAATGAATATTATTAATTATGTGGAGTGGAAATTTTGATTTTCAGAAATTAAAATTAAAACTCACCTATTAGATCGTTGAAGATGACCGCAGGCCTGTTGTCGTATCTTGATCCATGAGGCTAAAATTGCCACTCTATCAAATATTAAAGCTAATACAATAGTTATGTGTCTTGTGTATCCTTAAAGTATGGCTCTACATATGAATCCTTGAATAGTTCCGAAAATTAGAAAAATAGCATGGCGTCTTCGTTTTGTCAAAAATTTGATATCGCAATATTCATAGCCTTTGACTGATAAATATAAATTTTTGTCGTCCTCGCAATTTTCTCGTCTAGTTAAAATCAGACATAACTCAAGCAAACCAATATTTCGTTGTATGTAAATTTTCCGTTTTCACCAACTCCAAGCACACACGCAAAGAAAAAAAAACGTTTGGAAAACGTGTACCGAAAACGTTTTTCTTTTGTTAGAGTTTTTTGAATTGCTTCGAAAATGTTAAACTTTTATCACCAAAAAAATTCGTTTGTTACAAAATTTTTATTTTTTCAATAAAAAAATTAATTTTGAAACAACAACACAGTCCATTTCGTTTATATCAAACACTGTTCTTTTCTGACTTTAGGTCTTTAAGAAGACACATTTTACAGTTCAACATTTAATATACTACAATGTAATGTTGAACATTTTTTCGGAATCTTCCGAACATATCTGGAATATATGTACAAAAAAAAACAAAAAAAAAACTTTGGTCGAAGCAGGGATCGATCGAACCTACGACCCTTGGCATGCAAGTCGGACGTAGCAACCACTGCTCCAGGGCGCCAAACTAAATGTTTGTTTCTGTTAAATAAACTTTGTTTCTTCGGTTCGTGGGCGCCGCAAGCTATGCTATATAAATATAACTTATATGGATATTTATCTATTGATGACCATAACAGGTACATAGCTCAGTGGTTAGTGTGTTGGCTCACAAAGTGCATGGTCCGCGGTTCGATTCTCCGTCCAGGCGAAAGGTAAAAAAATTTTAAAAATTTATAAAATCGTATAATTTCTTCTACATTGTTGGTATCACAGGAAAAGGTGTTAAGAACTAAAAAAAACCTCGTGGATGCGAGAAAGATGTGAGAGAAAATGCAATTAGAAAGAAAACAATGTTTTTTTTGAGTTTATGAAATTGAAAAGAATAAACGTTTATCACAAAAAGTATATACTTTTCTTCCAAATATACTTCCTTACAGCAAAAAGCAATTGAGAAACGAACTTTGTTTGTCTAAAATTTCGTTTGGGAGGAAAGAATTATTTTTTTGCGTGCACAAAGGTCGCTTCTGTACGACTTGCCAATTTGGCTCTATAACCAAAAAATGGTGTTTCAACAGCAGAGTAGGTAAAATTTCAGGATATATAATGATTTCCTCATTTGTATATTGTATTCAAAAATAAAAAAAATTATTGCCGTATAGATTCGTATTGAAATATTTATTTTTGTTTTAACAAAGTTCAACATAAATCTAATCGTTTAATTCGAAATTAAATTGTTTTTTTTTTTTTTACAATTCACAGAAAAATTATTTTAATCGTCTTTTTATTTTCAAATTATGTTTTTCTTCTTCCTCACAAGAAAAAATTTTATCCAATATTCAAATGTCTATCCTAAATTTTTTTCTTTCTCCTCTTTTCCAATTTTAAATTCTCAGTCATCGAAATATTTTTCATAGCCTCCCTTAATTCAAATTAGAATTTTTCTAGCAAGTTGATTCCTACACAAGTGCTAGCAGTCACTGCTCCGGTAATCAAATCTGTGGATCGGTTTATATGTGGACTATATATAATTATGGACCAATATAACAATTTTTGTATGATTGTTAGATACCACATACTAACACCACGTACCAAATTTCAACCGAATCGAATGAAATTTTCTCCTCCCAGAGGCTCCGGTGGTCAAATCTGGAGATCGGTTTATATGGGGGCTATATATATTTATGGACCGATAAGAAGAAATTTTTGCATGGTTTTTAAAGACCACATACTTACACCACGTACCAAAATTCAACCGGATCGGAAGAAATTTGTTCCACCAAGAGGCTTCGGACGTTAAATCAGGGAATCGGTTTATATGAGGGCTATATAATTGTGGACCTATATGGACCAATTTTATGGTGAATGTTAGAGACCATATACTAACATCAAGTACCAAATTTCTTAGAGCCTCCGTAAGCCAAATCAGGGGGTCTGTTTATATGGGGTCTATACGTAAAAGTGGTCCGATATGGTCCATTTGCAATATCATCCGACCTACATCAATAACAACTAATTGTGCCAAGTTTCAAGACGATAGCTTGTTTCATCCGGAAGTTAGCGTGATTTCCACAGACGGACAATTTTCGCTAGATCGACTCAGAATTTTACAACGCCCCAGAATATATATACCAATAATTCGATGTGTTACAAACAACAAAGTCAACATTTTTATTTTTTAGTACCATCCCCATCACTCCTCTCGGAAAATATATTTCTTCAGGCGAGTGGACTTTTTTATAAAAAAATTCAAAGTCGTCTTTAAATTTAATTAATTAATTTTAACGCAAAACTCAAAAAGTCGAATTTTAGTTGAATCTATCATTATTCTTAAAGGGGAGTAAAAAGTTGGGAGCGTTGATGTCAATAGTTGAATTTTCAATAATCACAAAAAGTAAAAAATCGACTTTTATAAATATCTTGTTTGTATTTTTGTTTTTTAATCCTCTTTTAAATTTAGTCATTTCGCATATGATAATCAATCAAATAGTTATGCAGAGAATAAATCATGAATTAACCACCACAAACCTCGAACGTAGATGATGATGATAAGAAATTAAATACAAATGCGATTACATTGCTGAAATCAAATGAGCTGCGTTGCCAAAAACAGTGTCAATGCCACAACAATCAGCAATTTAAATATCCAATAACAAAACTTTCACAAAATAATTAATAAACGCAAATTTTGTCGTGGGGGTATAATGCATAATATCTGACTAAAGCTGAATTTACGTCATTCACAAAATTGAAAAAAAAAAAAATAATAAAGAAAATTAAATAATAATAATAAACATTCGAACGAACGTAGGTACTCTCCACTAAACACCTCATGATTGGGATTTACATTGGGAATTGGATTCTCTAGAATCTATCTCAGACTATGGACTTATACACAGAGAAGTAATGGCTATGATTCACAAAGATAATATGGTAATCATGGGAAAATATTGAGAAGAAAAGTTTTACATCTAAAGAAGGGTATTAAGGTCGAGTTTATCCGCTAAAATCGTAAAATTTGCACGATTACTTTTCCTTAATAATCCATTTTAAGGAATACAAACTTTGTGAACATTTGCTTTGGGCTATTCCCCATCAAGTTGTAATAAAATTTGCCACAAATATGTATAATTTTATGCCTTTTTTATACCCTCCACCATAGGATGGGGGAAAATTAATTTTGTCATTCCGTTTGTAACACATCGAAATATTGCTCTAAGACCCCATAAAGTATATATATATATATTCTGGGTCGTGGTGAAATTCTGAGTCGATCTAAGCACGTCCGTCCGTCTGTTGAAATCACGCTAATTTCCGAACGAAACAAGTTATCGACTTGAAACTTGGCACAAGTAGTTGTTATTGATGTAGGTCGGATGGTATTGCAAATGGGCCATATCGAAGCACTTTTACGTATAGCCCCCATATAAACGGACCCTCAGATTTAGCTTGCAGAGCCTCTAAGCGAAGAATGCAAAAATTGGACCACATCTGTCCATAATTATATATAGCCCCCATATAAACCGATCGCCAGATTTGGCTTGCGGAGCCTCTAAGAGATTCAAATTTCATCCGATCCTGCTGAAATTTCGTACATGGTGTTGGTGTAATGTCTCTAACAACCATGCAAAAATTGGTTCACATCGGTTTATAATTATATATAGCCCCCATATGAACCGATCCCCAGATTTGGTTTGCGGAGTCTCAAATAGAAGCAAAATTCATCCGATCCGTCTGAAATAACCGTTCCCCAGATTTGGCTTGCGGAGTCTCAAAGAGAAGCAAATTTCATCCGATCAGGCTGAAATTTGGTAAATGGTTTTGGTATATGGTCTCTAACAACCATGCAAAAATTGGTTCACATCGGTTTATAATTATATATAGCCCCCATATAAACCGATCCCCAGATTTGGCTTGTGGAGACTCTAATAGAAGCAAATTTCATCCGATATGGTTGAAATTTGGAACGTGGTGTTGAAATGTGGTCTCTAACAACTATGCAAAAATTCCTCCACATCGGTCCATAATTATATATGGCACCAATATAAACCGATCCCCAGATTTGGCTTACGGAGCCTCAAAGAGAAGCAAATTTCATCCGATACTGGTGAAATTTGGTACATGGTGTTGGTATGTGGTCTCTAACAACCATGCAAAAATTCGTCCACATCGGTTTATAATTATATATAGCCCCCATATAAACCGATCCCCAGATTTGGCTTGCGGAGTCTCAAAGAGAAGCTAATTTCATCTGATCCGGCTGAAATTTGGTACATGGTTTTGGTATATGGTCTCTAACAACCATTCAAAACTTGGTTCACATCGGTTTATAATTATATATAGCCCCCATATAAACCGATCCCCCGATTTGGCTTGCGGAGCCTCTAATAGAAGCAAATTTCATCCGATCCGGTTGAAATTTGGAACAAGGTGTTAGTATATGGTCTCTAACAACCATGCAGGAATTGGTCCATATCGGTCCATAGTTATATATAGCCCCCATATAAACCGATTCCCAGATTTAGCTTGCGGAACCTCTTGGAGGAGCAAAATTCATCCGATCCGTTTCAAATGTGGAACGTGGTGTAAGTATATGTTCTCTAACATCCATGAAAAACTTGGTCCACATAGGTTCATAATTATATATAGCCCCAATATAAACTGATCCCCAGATTTGGCTTGCGGAGCCTCTAAGAGAAGCAAATTTCATCCGATCCGGTTGAAATTTTGAACATGGTATTAGTATATGGTCTCTAACATCCGATCCGGTTCAAATTCTTCTTAAGGCACGACTGTAAAAGCACTTCCAAAAATGTCCACCCAAAGATGTTCTTTATTTTAACCACACAGGAAGTTCATTTAATTAAATTTTTTATAACTTGATTTTTTCATATTTTTAATGGATAACTTTAATTATTTTTTTAAGGGTAAAAACAGAGTAAGAATTAATAAAATGGTACACAGAACAATTTTCCAGTTAAAGTCTTAATTGATTTTTAAACAAGTATATACAGCAGTAAGTCCGGCCGAATCTTAAATACCCACCACCATGAATCAAATATAACAGTTACCTTTAAAAACTCTTCGTCGTACATGATAATATATAGGAATGATTAAATAATGCTGAACTAAAATCTATAGATTTGAAAAATTTTACTTTCAGTTTCAAGCAACTTTCATGATCATTGCGCCTTCTATACCCTCAAGAATTGAAATCGGTCTATATGGAGGCCTTACCAAATGGAGCGATAAAAACTAAATCCGTTACAATTTCAGGCAAATCGGATAAAAACTACGGTTTACATAAGCCCAAGGAGTTAAATCGGGAAATCAGCCTATATGGGTGCTATGTCAAAAATATGCACCGATACACAAAATTCCGCACACCTAGTTGTCGTTCTGAAAAACCTACAGAATTTAGACCCTAAATCGAAGGGCGGGTTTATAAGAGGGATATATCAAAATCTATACCGATACACAATTTATTCGGAACACCTTTTTATGGTCCCCAAAAACCTCTAGATTTCACAATTCAAGAAAATTGAATAAAAACTACGGTTTCTAGAAGCTCAAGAAGTAGAATCGGGAGATCGGGGCTATAGCAAACTATAGACCGATACACACCATATTCGGCACACCGGTTTGTGGTCCTAATATACCTTAAGATTACTAATTTCAGAAAAATCGGATTGAAAATACGATTTCTAGAAGCTCAAGAAGTAAACTCAGGAGATCGGTCTATATGGGGGCCATGCCAAAACGTGGACCGATACACCCCATTTTCGACATCCCTATTTTTATACCCTGCGCCACACTGTGGAACAGGGTATGATAAGTTAGTGCATATGTTTGTAACACCCAGAAGGAGACGAGATAGACACATGGTGTCTTTGGCAATAATGCTCAGGGTGGGTCCCTGAGTCGATATAACCATGACCGTCTGTCCGTCCGTCCGTCTGTCGGTGAACACATTTTTGTGATCAAAGTCTAGGTCGCAATTTAAGTCCAATCGCTTTCAAATTTGGCACATGTTCCTAATTTGGGTCAGAATAGAACCCTATTGATTTTGGAAGAAATCGGTTCAGATTTAGATATAGCTCCCATATATATCTTTCGCCCGATATGCACTAATATGGACCCAGCAGCCAGAGTTTTATACCGATTTGCTTGAAATTTTGTACAAACATAACACTTAGTCGTATAGTCAAGTGTGCAAAATTTGGTTGAAATCGGTTCAGATATAGATATAGCTCCCATATATATCTTTCGCCCGATATGGACTTATATGGCCCCAGAAGCCAGATTTTTGGCCGAATTTGGTTGTAATTTTGCACTAGGAGTACAATTAGTAGTGTAGTCAAGTGTGCAAAATTTGATTGAAATTGGTTCAGATTTAGATATAGCTCCAATATATATCTTTCGCCCGATATGGACTAATATGGTCCTAAAAGCCAGAGTTTTGGCCCAATTTGGTTGAAATTTTGCACAGGGAGTAGATTTAGCATTGCGTGCCAAATTTGGTTGAAATCGATTCCGATTTAGATATAGCTCCAATATATATCTTTCGCCCGATATGCACTTATATGGACCCAGAAGCCAGAGTTTTATCCCGATTAGCTTGAAATTTTGCACAAGGAGTACAATTGGTAGTATAGTCATGTGTGCCAAATATGATTGAAATCGGTTCAGATTTAGTATAGCTCCCATATATATGTTTTTCTGATTTCGACAAAAATGGTCAAAATACCAACATTTTCCTTGTTAAATCGCCACTGCTTTGTCGGAAAGTTGTAAAAATGACTCTGATTTTCCTAAACTTCCAATACATATATATCGAGCGATAAACCATAAATAAACTTTTTTTACTAACATTGTGTTCCACCCTAGTGCATTAGCCGAGTTAAATTTTGAGTCTATAGATTTTGTAGAAACCTATCAAATTCTGTCCAGATCGAATGATATTTAAATGTATGTATTTGGGACAATCCTTTATATATAGCCCCCAACACATTTGACAGATGTGATATGGTATCGAAAATTTAGATATACAAAGTGGTACAGGGTATAATATAGTCGGCCCCGCCCGACTTTAGACATTCCTTACTTGTTTGTTCTAGAATACCTCTAGATTTCTATTTGAGGCAAATCGATTAGAAAATAAGGTTTCTAGAAGCCCAAGAACCCAAATCGGGGGGTCGGTTTATATGGGGGCTATACCAAAACA
The DNA here is from genome assembly GCF_050003625.1 of Haematobia irritans. Classification (NCBI taxonomy): domain Eukaryota; kingdom Metazoa; phylum Arthropoda; class Insecta; order Diptera; family Muscidae; genus Haematobia; species Haematobia irritans. Next base: position 169,082,838 of record NC_134400.1, read on the forward strand.
TGGACCGATACACCTCATCTTCAACACACCTATTTCTAATCCTAATATAACTATAGAATTCCAATTTCAGGAAAATCGGATTGAAAATACGATTTATAGAAGCCCAAGAAGTAAAATTGGGAGATCGGTCTATATGGGGGCTATACCAAAACATGGACCGATAGACACCACTTTCGGCAAACTTATTTACGGTCCTAAAATACCTCGAGGTTTCCAATTTCAGGCAAATCGGAAGGCAAATACTGTTTCTAAAAGCCCAAGACCCCAAATCGGGGCGTCGGTTTATATGGAAGCTATATCAAAACATGGGCCGATATAGCCCATCTTCGAACTTGACCTGCCTGCAGACAAAAGACGAGTTTATGCAAAATTTCAGCATGATATCTTCATTATTGAATACTGTAGCGTGACTACAACAGACAGACAGCCAGACAGACGGACGGACAGACAGCCAGACAGACGGACAGGCGGACATGGTTATATTGTCTTAGAATTTCTCCCTGATCAAGAATATATATACTTTATATAGTCGGAAATTGATATTTCGATGTGTTACAAACGGAATGTTAAACTTATTATACACCCATCACCATTCTATGGTGGTGGGTGTAAAAATATTCATTTACAAATTTAATTGATTCAACAAATTTTTTAATTGGATCAATTAATTTTTTAACTGATATTATGATTTCAGTGATTGAAGACATTTCAATTAAAAAGTTAAGTGGATCAATTAATTACGTGGTTGAAGAGAAAATACATTTTTTTTGTGTACAACTTGATCAAATTTTGTCGAAAATAATGCTAAATCCATTTAAGAAAAATTTTAAATTTTTGAAAAAATTTGAAGTCAAACGTTAGGGTGCATTAAAAATCATAAAAAATATAAAAATTATTTATTTGGCAAAATATCACAAACTTTTTTAATCCACATTCAAAACACTAAATTCGTAGTACATTTTAAGAACTGATGTAATCATCTGTCCTATGATAAGTCCATGTTAAATTCATCGCTTCTGCGCCAATGTTGCACCACCTCCGGATCCAACAAGAAAATGTTCACGACTTTTTGGTGACTACTTTTTGGCGCTTATATAGATTGTTCATAAACTAGAATAAAATATTTGGGAGAAATATGTTAATATGCTAGAATATATCATGCTTGGGACATAGGCTATTGATAAATATAATATGTCTGTGTACAAACAAACATCTAATAATTTTGTGCAAACATTTATATATTTAGATATGTCAGTAATAGAGGGAGAGAAAAAGTATAGAGACAAAACAAATAATGTCGACGGAGAGAGTTAACGAAGGACATTAACATAACACATTTGGAGAATCAATTGAGAGCAAATACCCAGCAAAAAACAAGTAAGGAAAGTCTAAAGTCGGGCGGGGCCGACTATATTATACCCTGCACCACTTTGTAGATCTAAATTTTCGATACCATATCACATCCGTCAAATGTGTTGGGTGCTATATATAAAGGTTTGTCCCAAATACATACATTTAAATATCACTCGATTTGGACAGAATTCGATAGACGTTTACAAAATCTATAGACTCAAAATTAAAGTTGGCTAATGCACTAGGAAACATTTAAATCAGAAGATATTTTAAGGAAACTTCACAAAAGTTTATTTATGATTTATCACTCGATAAATATATTAGAAGTTTAGGAAAATTAAAGTAATTTCGAAATCAGAAAAACATATATATGGAAGCTATATCTAAGTCTGAACCGATTTCAATCAAATTTGGCACACATGACTATGTTACTAATTGTATTCCTAGTGCAAAATTTCAACCAAATTGGGCCAAAACTCTGGCTTCTGGGGCCATATAAGTCCATATCGGGCGAAAAATATATATGGAAGCTATATCTAAATCTGAACCGATTTCAATCAAATTTGGCACACATGACTATACTACCAATTGTACTCCTTGTGCAAAATTTCAAGCAAATCGGTGTAAAACTCTGGCTGCTGGGTCCATATTAGTGCATATCGGGCGAAAGATATATATGGGAGCTATATCTAAATCTGAACCGATTTCTTCCAAAATCAATAGGTTTCTATTCTGACCCAAATTAGGAACTTGTGTCAAATTTAAAGGCGATTGGACTTAAATTGCGACCTAGACTTTGATCACAAAAATGTGTTCACAGACAGACGGACGGACGGACAGACGGACAGACGGACATGGTTATATCGACTCAGGGACCCACCCAGAGCATTATTGCCAAAGACACCATGTGTCTATCTCGTCTCCTTCTGGGTGTTACAAACATATGCACTAACTTATAATACCCTGTTCCACAGTGTGGCGCAGGGTATAAAAAAGCGTCGCAAAAAAAGTAGTGGAAATGTTCTTTTTAGATCTGGAAATTCAATAAATTATGACTATTTAAACATTCAATTTGGGGGCAAATAATACCAACACTGGGAATAAAAGCACACGTATAATTCATGGGGTTTGATACAAATTTTCCCTTCTCCTTAATCAATAGATTGGGGATTCAATGCACTTTTCCTGAAGTTTTACTCTACGGGAATCAAACGCTCTTCGACTTCAAGTTTTTCTTCAATCAACGTGTTTGTTGATTCCACATGCGTTAAAAATAATCTGCGACCTCAAAAATTTATTCGAAATATGTAATAAAACTGTGTTCAATATAGACCACATGAAAGCGTCATTGAACTTTCGTCAACTGTCAACTAATAAATTTGGCAATAATACCAAACCTCATTCAAAATTGTCTGGCGGTTTTAATTATAATGCCTTTTTTGTGTGTTTATACTTTTTTTCAGAGTAAAGCTGTCACAGACAGTACGACAACGATTCTCGATTCGTATCACCTTTCTTCTGCATCATAATCATCATTATTGAATAACAACCAAAGAAGTCTATTTAAGGCCATTATCCCCGCCACAGCCAGACGTTTAAAAAATAAATTGGCTAACGAAAACAAAAAAACAAAAACGGCTTCCAACAAATCCATAAAAATAAGGTGAGTGCTCTTTAGAAATATTTAAGACTTTCAATTTATGTCAACTCCCTTCCAATCCCCTATCAACGCCTGAGGTGACTCTATTCACTCGTATGAAATTCACCTCAATATAAGTGTGGAAGTTACTTTTTGAACTTTGTTTGTCGTTCAAATCACCTAAGAATTGAATTTTGTTGGCAGTCGTTGGTCGTAGATGTCAACACGACGCCGATCTCGAAACATGGATGGGAAACTGTAGAAAAAAAGTGAAGGTAAGTGGGTGTAGCGCCGTCATCAATGCCTTCTTCTCATCGTTGAAGTGTTGTTGTTGTTGTTGTTTATGAACAACAACACCAACAACAAAGATTTAATGAAATTTAAATTCATTAAAATTTCCATGGTACAACAACAACAACCAGATTTATAGCAGCTTCAGCTGAAAACTACCTTAAAACCAGCAATGAATGTTCAGCAAAGCTAGAGTAAGTGAAGGCACATCGGACGGACAAATAGGAGGCTACAGCCTCATGGCGATAGCTAACCCAAAAGAGAGGAAATAACAACCACAAAGTGAGAAACAAAAGTGATATGCTCTGAATTTACAGTTTATGGACAGACATTTTTTGAAAGTCATTATTTTGAACGAAGATAAAGTATCCTCGTGATTAGAGATGTGCACGTGAGTAACAGTTTCCTCACGCTCACGCACACTCACGACGGAAAAATCTTACTCACGCACATTCACGCACGATATTGTTTGGTAGGTCTCACGCACGCACGAAAATGTCGTGACTCACGAACAATTTTTTGAGTAATTATACCCTGCGCCACACTGTGGAACAGGGTATTATAAGTTAGTGCATATGTTTGTAACACCCAGAAGGAGACGAGATAGACACATGGCGTCATTGGCAATAATGCTCAGGGTGGGTCACTGAGTCGATATAACCATGTCCGTCTGTCCGTCCGTCCGTCCGTCTGTCTGTGAACACATTTTTGTGATCAAAGTCTAGGTCGCAATTTAAGTCCAATCGCCTTCAAATTTGGCACATGTTCCTAATTTGGGTCAGAATAGAACCCTATTGATTTTGGAAGAAATCGGTTCAGATTTAGATATAGCTCCCATATATATCTTTCGCCCGATATACACTAATATAGACCCAGTAGCCAGAGTTTTATACCGATTTGCTTGAAATTTTGTACAAACATAACACTTAGCCGTATAGTCAAGTGTGCAAAATTTGATTAAAATCGGTTCAGATTTAGATATTGCTCCCATATATATCTTTCGCCCGATATGGACTTATATGGCCACAGAAGCCAGAGTTTTGGCCCGATTAGCTTGAAATTTTGCACCACGAGTACAATTAGTAATATAGTCATGTGTGCCAAATTTGATTGAAATCGGTTCAGATTTAGATATAGCTTCCATATATATTTTTCGCTCGATATGGACTTATATGGCCCCAGAAGCCAGATTTTTGGCCGAATTTGGTTGAAATTTTACACAGGGAGTAGATTTGGCATTGTAGCTATGCGTGCCAAATTTGGTTTAAATCGATTCAGATTTAGATATAGCTCCCATATATAGTTTTCGCCCGATATGGACTAATATGGTCCTAATAGCCAGACTTTTGGCCCAATTTGGTTGAAATTTTGCACAGGAAGTAGATTTAGCATTGTAGCTATGCGTGCCAAATTTGATTGAAATTGGTTCAGATTTATATATAGCTCCCATATATAGCTTTCGCCCGATTTACACTCATATGACCACAGAGGCCAATTTTTAACTCCGATTTAGTTGAAATTTTGCACAGGGAGTAGAATTAGCATTGTAGCTATGCGTGCCAAATTTGGTTAAAATCGGTTCAGAATTAGATATAGCGCCCATATATAGCTTTCGCCCGATTTACACTCATATGACCACAGAGGCCAATTTTTAGCTCCGATTTAGTTGAAATTTTGCACAGGGAGTAGAATTAGCATTGTAGCTATGCGTGCCAAATTTGGTTGAAATCGGTTCAGATTTAGATATAGCTCCCATATATACGTTTTTCTGATTTCGACAAAAATGGTCAAAATACCAACATTTTCGTTGTAAAATCGCCACTGCTTAGTCGAAAAGTTGTACAAATGACTCTAATTTTCCTAAACTTCTAATACATATATATCGAGCTATAAATCATAAATAAACTTTTGCGAAGTTTCCTTAAAATTGCTTCAGATTTAAATGTTTCCTATATTTGTTCCACCATAGTGCATTAGCCAACTTAAATTTTGAGTCTATAGATTTTGTAAAAGTCTATCAAATTCTGTCCAAATCGAGTGATATTTAAATGTACACTGTTAGAAAAATATGTTTTTCATATGTTCCGATATAAACAAAATGTGTTTCGGGCACAATTTTTAAACACAATATATTTAAGTGCAAACATGTAATGTTCCTAAACTAACACAAAATGTTTGGGACACATATGTTAATATGTTAGAATATATTATGTTTGGGGCATGAATGTTTCATAAAAATAATATGTGTGAATGTATACATATATAAATTTACAAATTTCGAGTAAACATATATATGTTGTAATACTTTATTCAGAGAGCGACAGAGAGAGAGAGAGAGTTGTATAGAGAAAGAAATAGAGATGGAAACCAGGAGGGTTGAATAAAAAGATATCAACATAACACAGCGAGAATGAAATGAGAGCAATTTCTGTGAAACCGCTTGTATGTAGTTTCGGAAAACTGTTTCATGATAAGGCCAAAAATGTAATATGCTTAAGTCTAAATATTATTTAATTTGAATATTAGAATGAGTATTCGGAATAAAGAGAATAGACATTCGGAACCAAGAGAATAGACATTTGAAAAAAAAAACAGCATATTTGTATTACAGAAAAAGATGCAAAGAACTCAAAAATTTCGTGGATGTGAAAATTATCTGAGGAAATGTGCACAATATTCTTTGAGGAATTCTTCCAAGCATATACTATTTTTGGATTCAAAATGCTTCCAAACATATAATATGCTCACATAAAACAAACATATTAATGTTTCGGCAGTATCCAATAATATATGTGCTTCCTGCAAAATATGTTTGGAACATATGTTAGAGAAGCGATTTTTTTTGAGGGTGTATGTATTTTGGACAAACCTTTATATATAGCCCCCAACACATTTGACGGATGTGATATGGTATCGAAAATTTAGATCTACAAAGTGGTACAGGGTATAATATAGTCGGCCTCGCCCGACTTTAGACTTTCCTTACTTGTTTGCCTTAGTGACGTGTCTGAAAAGCATTATTAAAATCAAGAGCGTTATTACACTCTCCACATCCAAGGTGTCACTAAAATTGGAAATGAATTTAACTCTTAAGGGTTTTGTTGGTGAGCGGGATTTTTTTTTTCGTGAGTGTAAATCTTTACTCACGCACACTGACGAAGATAATATTTTCGTGACTCACGCTCACACATAACATTTGGGTTTGTTAATCACGCTCACGTACACTCACGACTCACGCATAAGTCACGAAAATTCACGACAATTTCGAGTCACGTGCACATCTCTACTCGAGATGTAAATTTTTGTTCAATTCTAAAGGGGCTCAATCAACTTAGGTGTGACAATAGTTTGAAATGTTGACATTATCTATATGGTTAATCTTATCTAAATAGCAAGAATATACTCGTATTGGAGCTGTTACATCACGGATTATTATTGGAGCTGTTACGATGCAACACTGCCAGTATCACGGTAATGAGCAATGGTACGAGAAACAAAAGATGTTTTTCACATTTAAACAATGGATGACTCTAACGGTAGTCATTTTTAATTTTGTAGTCAGATGTAAAGCAATTACACAATTATGTTACGCTTAAATATCATCACGAATGACTTTATTACAAATGAAATTTTCGCATCTGTAAAAAAGTCTAAAAAAAAGAATTTATTTTCATTGCAATCCCTTATATGTATTGAATGCTGTTTTCGATTACACTGGTTGAAAAAGTTTCGTTACATTAACGAAATGTATCATTAAAAGTGAGCCAATGAAACAAATTCGTTAGCAGAACGAAAATCTTCGTTATTATAACGAATTTTCTGTTAATCAACGTAACGTTTCGTACTATTGATGAATATTTTCATTGTATTAATGAAAATGTTTCGTTATATCAATGAAAAATTCTCGTTGGCTCAATTTTAATGAAATTTTCTTTGTTTGTAAGAAGTACATAAACAAAAACCCTCATTATTTGGCATTAGAATCACCAGCCAAGGGTTTTGAAAAAGTTTTCATAAAGGATATCAAAAGAACTTAAAGGAATCTTACTCCACAAAATATTTTTTCAGAATCTTCTGCCTGAAAATATCCGTTTTCCAAAGGTTTTCAATTTAAACCTGCACATTTATTTCTCATAAAAGTTACAATTTAAATTTATTTAATTCATAAGAGTAAATGTTTAAATTCATCCTGTAAAATTAACTTTTAGTCCTTTTTCCATCATCCAATTACAATTTCATTCAATTTTAAATTGCTTTACGATTTTTTTATATATTTTATTGAGAGTTATTATTATATAACTGGTATCACTAGCAAGCTCACGCATTTAATAAGTCCGTGTTTGTGTAAAAAAAAAATAATGGAATAATTTGCTGTTAATTTTATTATACTTTGAAAGGAATAATGTCCTTCATACACTCAAAAGATATACATACTCACATGTACACATCCGCATTCTTGTTGGTTTACCATGACAATAAACAATGAAGTAAATGTAACAATATATTTATTTAAAATTTATTTTCATATATTGTAAATAATTATCATTAAAATGCACTGGGAGTTTATTTATTATTATTTTTTTTTCAAGCAATTCAGATTCGACGGTAATATAATGTTCATTGAGAACCCATCTAAAAACGTTCTTTTTGGATGCGGAAGTGGTGGAAAATTGGCACAGAAGCGATAAATTTAACATGGGCTGTTAACCAATTCAACAGCCGTTGCACTGAATTTGCATCACTTCTTAAGATGTGATCCGAATTCAGTGTTTGGGATACGAATTAAAAATTTTTGGAATATTTTTATAAACAAATAATTTTTAAAATCTTTGTATGATTTTTAATGCATTCCAAGGCTTGTCTTATTTACACGTTTGACTTCAAGTATTAAAAAAAATTGCAATTTTTCTAGAATGAATTTAGCATTTTTTGCGACAAAACTTAAATAATTTGTACCATTCTATTAATCCTCATTCTGTTTTTAGCCTATTTGAAACAAAAAAAAAATTAAAATTACCCTTTAAAACTATGAGAAAATCGAGGTATAAACAACTAATTAAAATAATTTCCTATGCAGTTAAAATAAAGAGCATATTTGGGAGGACATTTTTGGAAGTGCTATTAAAGTTGTGCCTTTGGAAGTACTTCCATTTTTTTTGCTGGGTAGAAATTTAATCAAATCGAGGGATCGGTTGATATGGGGGCTATGTCGATCCAAAGACCGGTATAGCCCATCTTCCAACTTGATCTGCTTGGAGACAACAAACAAGTACATATGGCCGTAAGTTCGGCCAGGCCGAATTTTATGTACCCTCCACTATGGATAGCGTAGAAAATTCTACGAAAGACTGTCATCCACAATCGAATTACTTGGGTTGTGGTATCTTAAATCGTTTTCTAAATTGTGAGTTAGTCCATACGTGGTATATATTAGACAAACAAGTAAGTAAAGTAGAAAGTCGGGCGGGGCCGACTATATCATACCCTAAACCACCATTACAGAATTAGTAATCATAAGCATTTGTTGGGTAACATATAGGTCTGGGAGATAAACCGCAGTTAAATATTTAAGAAAATTAAGGGGTACATGTCTATGGGTGCTTTGTGTCAATCTGACTATAGCTCATAGTCAATGTTGCCAGGGAAAATGTTCGGTTTACCCTACAAGGACAAAAAAAGTTCCCTACTTTCCTATACATTCCCAAACAATTTCCCTACTATATTTTTCGTTAAATTTAAAAAATTTTACAAAACAAAAATGGTTCTAAGTACTTTATTATCTTAAAACATGAATATGCAACGTATTTAACTTAGAATATAAATTTGTATTACCACCACGGTTGCCACAGTTGGTAGAATTCTACCCAAATTAGTAACCTTTTTTGTTAAATCTCTATAAAAATAACATTTTGGAAAAAGTTTCTATAAACAAATTTTTGTGAGAAATGTTTCTATAGAAATAAAATTTTGACAATAAATTCTATAGAAATAAAGTTTTGAGAAAAAATTCCACAGAAATAAAATTTTGAGAAAATTTTTTATAGAAATAATATTTTGAAAAAAATTTCTGTAGAAATACAATTTTGACAAAATGTTCTATAGAAATAAAATTCTAATTTTCTCCTCTAGAGCCACCAAAATGTAAAAATTATTACAAATTATGTTGAGTGAAAATGTCCTACATTGTGGCCCTACGTCCCTACAAGACGCTAAATATTACAAAAAAAACCTACATATAGGGAATTTCCCCTGCATCTAGCAACACTGGCTGTGTTGATATTGCACCTACGGTGTTAGTATGCCACTAATATTGAGCCCATTATTAAAAAAGAGAAAATCGTTAAATTAGTGTGGGTAATAAATTTGTAAAATCGAGAAATATTCTTATGTAAAAGCTACAAGTACTTATAAATACGATCGGCTAGTACATCAAAATTTGAAATTTAAGTAACATTGGTTAATAAATAAGAGTATTATGGCCAAATTTGGGAAAATAGAGCGATGCATATATATGGAAGCTATATCTAAATCTGAACCAAATTGCATAATATTTTGCGGGTTTGATTAATACCACAAAAGGTTACCTTGTGCAAGATTTGAGTAAGATCAGTTAAGAAATGAGGCCTGTATGGTCAAACTTAAGGTTATTAGGGGCGAATTTTTAAAAATCGGGTGATACATATATGGGAGCTATATCTACATCTGAACCGATTTCGATGAAATTTTGCACATATAGTTAGTACTATAGAGGACTGAATCTAGCAAACTTTTAGTAAGATCGGTTAATAAATAAGGGTTCTATGGCCAAATTTGGGAAAATCGGGCTATACATATATATGGGAGCTATATCTAAATCTGAACCGATTCCGATGATTTTTTGCACATATAGTAAGTGCTATAGAAGACTACATTTAGCCAAATTTGGGTCAGATCGGTTGATAAATAAGGGTTTTGTGGCCAAATTTGGGAAAATCGGGCGATACATATATATGGGAGCTATATCTAAATCTGAACCGATTTGGATGAAATTTGGCAGACTTGAAGGGCGATGGAAAAGATTACCTTTTGCCAAATTTGGTGACGATGCGTTTGCAAAAACGCGCAAAGTGACCCCATTTGTCGAAATCGGGCGATACATATATATGGGAGCTATATCTAAATTTGATCCGATTTCTTCCAAATTCAATAGCGTTCGTCCTTGTGCCCAAAAAACTCCCTGTACCAAATTTCATCAAAATCGGTTAATAATTGAAGACCGGAATCTTGTGAACAACAAATACATGGACAGACGGACGGACGGACGGACACCAAGCGCTAGATCGACTCAGGAGGTGATTCTGAGTCGATCGGTATATATTTTATGGGGTCTAAAATCAATATTTCTGGTAGGCACATTTTTTGGCCGATCAAACTTATTATACCCTGACCACTATGTGGTTTAGGGTATAAAAAGGTATGTGTAGGTAAGTCTACAAATAATTACGAATCGATATGGACTTTTGCACGGTACGTAGGGAGCCAGAATTGAAATATGGGGGTCGCTTATATGGGGGCTATATACAATTATGAACTTGATATGGACCAATTTTTTTGTGATTGGGGACCGATTTATCTGAGGACTATATAACTACCCACACCCTCAAAAAAAATCGCTTCTTTAATATATGTTCCAAACATATTTTGCAGGAAGCACATATATTATTGGATACTGCCGAAACATTAATATGTTTGTTTTATGTGAACATATTATATGTTTGGAAACATTGAGCCCAAAAATATTATATGCTTGGAAGAATTTTTCCCAAAGACGATTGTGCTCATTGCCTAACATACTCGTAATTTTCAATTCCACGAAATATTTTAGTTCTTGGCACCTTTTTCTGTAATACAAATAATGTTGAAGAAATTATTCACTTTTACACATTTTTTTAAATTTTACCTTTCGCCTGCACGGAGAATCGAACAGAGGACCATACAGTTTGTAAGCCAACACACTATCCACTGGACTACGTAGCTGTTATAGTCACCAGTAGATAATTATCGATATAAGTTACATTTATATAGCATAGTTTGCAGCGCCCACGAGCCCATGCAAACATAACATTATTTGACAGAAACATACACTTGTTTGCCACGTGGAGCAGTGGTTAGCATGCCTGCCTTGCATGCAACGATTCGTGGGTTCAATCCCTGCTCCGACCGAACACTTTTTTTTTTAATTTACACATTTATATTTATACTATATTAAATTTTTATAATGAAACTTCGAAATGTGGGTTATTAATCATTTTACTGTACCAACTCTAAAAAGAGTATGGTGCCCTTTCGTTATTTTTATGAAGACCCCTGAACCAAGAAAAAAGTTGTGCCCATAATGCCAAAATGATAAACAAAACACATGTCCACACATACATAAAATGCTGCTCGCAAGGCGAAAACATATGTAGTTTGTTTTTCAAATGTCTATTCTCTTGGTTCCGAATGTCTATTCTCTTTATTCAAATTAAATAATATTTAGACTTAAGCATATCAAATTTTTGGGCTTATTATAAAACAGTTTTCCGAAACAACATACAAGCGGTTTCACAGAAATTGTTCTCTTTTGATTCTTTCGCTGTGTTATGTTGATATCTTTCCTCAACTCTCCCGGTTTCCATCTCTATTTCTTTCTCTATACTCTCTCTGTCGCTTTGAATAAAATATCACAACATATGTATGTTTAGTCGAAATTGGTAAATATATATAAGTTTGCATTCACACATATGATTTTTATGAAACATTCATGCCCCAAACATAATATATTCTAACATATTAACATAGATGTCCCAAACATTTAGTGTTAGTTTAGGAACATTACATGTTTGCACTTAAATATATTGTGTTTTAAAATTGTGCCCGAAACACATTTTGTTTATATCGGAACATATGAAAAACATATTTTTCTAACAGTGCAGCAAAAAAGCATCGCCAAAAAAGTAATGAAAATGTTCTTTTTGGACCCGGAAGTGGTGCATAATTGAAGCAGAAGCGATGAATTTAACATGGGCTTGTCATAGGACGGAAGTCCTCCATTTTAATAGCCGTTGCACTGAATTTGCATCACTTCTTTAGGTGTAATCCGAATTCGGTGTTTTGGATTTAAATTAAAAAATTCTGTTATATTTTGTCAAATAAATAATTTTTATAATTTTTAATGGATTCTAACGCTTGTTGGAAACGTTTGACCTCAAATATTTTCAAAAATTCACAATTTTTCAGATTGAATTTAGCATATTTTTTCGACAAAATTTAAATGATTTGTACCATTTTATGAATTCTTACTCTGTTTTTAACCTATTTGAAACACAAAAAGTTAAAATTACCCATTAAAAGTATGAACAAATCAAGTTATAAAGAATTGAATTAAAAGAACTTCCTGGGTGCTAAAATAAAGAACATCAATGGGAGTGCATCTTCTGGAAGTGCTTTTAAAGTATTGCCTTTGGAAGAACTTCCAATTTTTTTTGCTGGGTATAGACCGATATGGACCTAGTTAGGCATGGTTGTTAACGGCCATATACTAGCACAATATACCAAATTTCAACTGACTCGGATGAAATTTGCTCCTCCAAGAGGCTCCAAAACCAAATCTCGGGATCGGGACTGATATGGACCACTTTTGGCATGGTTGTTAAATATCATATACTACCACCACGTACCAAATTTCAACCAGATCGGATGAATTTTGCTTCTCCAAAAGGCATCGGAGGTCAAATCTGGGGATCGGTTTATATGGGAGTTATATATAATTATGGACTGATACGAACCAATTCCTGTATGGTTGTTGGATACCATATACTAACATCACGTACCAAATTTCAACCGAACCGGACGAATTTTGCTCTTCCAAGGGGCTCCGGAGGTCAAATCTGGGGATCAGTTTACATGGGGGCTATATATAATTATGGACCGATTTCGACCAATTTTTGCATGGGTGTTTGAACCATATATATTAACACCACGTACCAAATATCAACTGAATCAGATGAATTTTGGTCTTCGAAGAAGCTCCGGAGGTCAAATCTTGTGATCGGTTTATATGGGGACTATATATGATTATGCACCGATGTAGACCAATTTTTGTATGGTTTTTGAAGACCATATACTAACACCATGTACCAAATTTCAGCCGGATCGGATGCAATTTGCTTCTCTTAGAGGGTCTGCTATCCAAATTTGGGGGTCCGTTTATATGGGCGCTATACGTAAAAGTGGACCGATATGGCCCATTTGCAATACCATCCGACCTACATCAATAACAACTACTTGTGCCAAGTTTCAAGTCGATAGCTTATTTCGTTCGGAAGTTAGCGTGATTTCAAAAGACGGACGGACGGACGGACATGCTCAGATCGACTCAGAATTTCACCACGACCCAGAATATATATTTACTTTATGGGGTCTTAGAGCAATATTTCGATGTGTTACAAAAGGAATGACAAAGTTAATATACCCCCATCCTATGGTGGAGGGTATAACAAGTTTGTGCAAAAATTGAGCAAGATGGCTTAATTACTGAAGGCTGTAGCTTGATTTCAAATATACACCCATAGAAAAAATCATGCACGGCGTGCTCATTTCAAAACGATTCGTTCATGAAAGTGAATCAACACACATGTGGTGTCAAACTGAGGACAGGCGGTGTCAATCTGACAACGATAAAATGACACCATGCGTTGTCAAAACTGTTGTTTTGACAGCGTTCATGATCTGAAAACGTTATGGTTACGACTTTATAAACAAAATTAAAAAAAGATTTCCGCTAGCGTGACTCGAACCTGTGTTTTCTGCACCATACGCGTTAACAGTCGCCTTAGCACATTGCACCACCGAGGAGTTGCCATAATAACGTCTAACGATTATTTTAAGACTTATCATGGCCAAAGAAAAACGAATGCCGTTCATGAAATCGTGAACGCCCGTGGACGAAATTGTGAACATTCCGTTTTGATTTTTTGTGAACGTTTCCGTGTCATTTTGTCACCGTCCGTTCACGACTATGCAACGTAATTTTTTCTATTAGTGTATATACTTATATAGTGGGAAACCGATATTTCGATGTGTTACAAACAAAATGGCGAACTTATTATACCCCCATCACCATCCTATGGTGGTGGGTATAAAAATATGGGAAAATATTTAAATCTTCTTCACCATTTTGCTTTGTTTTCCAAAATGTAGTTTTCATCGTAAAATTGACATTATGGGAACAGAGAACTTCATCGTGTCCTCGATGTTTTGCAAAGCAGCACAAACATCATCACCCTACACAAATGATTTGTATATGTGATATAGGCGTTAAGGTCATTGATTACGTTCACTACTACCAGTTTTCTTAGTGCCATTCTTTGCAAGATCACAATTCAACGGCTTGAGATATTTTCACAGGAGAACAAAGAGATGCATTACGAAATAATTGAAAACCTAAAACCTCTACTCATAAGCGTAGGAAGGCCTCTGGGGAAGGGGCTTAGACCCCCCCAGAAAAATTTTAGCAAGAATTTGAAAACTTATTTACGACTTTGCATTATGGTAGCAGTTGCCGATAGCAATATATAATTTTATTTCTTAACATTGTCTTCTAAATTGTTAGTTAGTTTCTTTATTATAAGGTGAATTAAAAGCCTTGTGATATATTCCCAAATATTTTTTTTATTATTTTAAATGCATTACAACGCTTGTCTGAAACATTTGACCTCGAATATTTTCAAAAATTATTAAAATATAAAAATTTTTTAGAATGGATTTAGCATTTTTGCGGTAAAGTTTTAAAAATTTGTACCATTTTATAAACTCTTACTCTTTTTTAACCTATCAAAAGAAATTACCCATTAAAAAAAAAACAAAAAAACGAGTTATAAAAAATTGAATTAAAACAACTTCCTGCGTAGTTAAATAATTAACATCTTTGTGAGGACATTTTTAGAAGTGCTTTTAAAGTTGTGCCTTTAGAGCAACACCCAATTTTTTTTTGCTGAGAAAAAGTATGGAACTACTTTTAGTTGCTTTTTTTATAAATTAATTGTCTAGTTATATTGAAGTCTGATTTTTTATTCATTTCTATAAAATAAAACATTAATTGAACCTATAACTTCAGTCTATTATTTTTTTCTAGGGGGCTATAGCCTCCCCTAAGAAAATTGTCTAGCTACGCTAATGCCTCTACTAATGCCATGCACAGACACAGATTTCGTCTGGTCCCTGCGGCCATAACTATAATGGCCAATAACCACCTTCACATTTAATCTTGGAAGACTGAAACCTCAAACTGATCGTAAATGAAACCAAGTTACACATAAATCTTTGATGAAGAAACCACATACAAAAAAAAAAAAACACAATAACAATAACAATGCAAACAATAGGCTTCTCAATTTCAGCTCTTGAGACCAATATCATTCCATATTTGTATGCGTAGTAATTCAAAAATTTGATGCAATAAAATGTATTTTCCTCCTCCGCAGTCATCTCTTCAGTGGGAAAATCTTCAACGGTTATTTAATTCAATTAAATAACAATCGCAACTGAGAAGAGAAAACAGTAACTTGCCAAATTTTGGTTATGCAGGAAAACAGCAGCGTTAAACACCAGTCAGTCAGTCACCGAGTATTGAACATTTCAAGCACTCGATCTCGTTAATACCAACAACTTTAACTATTTGCCAGTACTTCTTGAACTGTACAAATAAATTGGTTCGACAAACTGGTCCGTTAACAGTTTTTATTTACTTTAAGCAGAAGAAGAAGAAAAAAAAACACAAGAAATTAAAACGCTGACCAATGGATGATATACGAATGGGAAAACGGAAAAAGAAGGCTTTAATTACCAGAGTTACCGTTGAGCATCTCTAAAAAGTGACACAAAAAGTGTCTTTCGAATTTAAAGGTGCCACACAAATTTTAAGAATTTAAAACAAAATGAAGGGCACACTTTATAATAGAAATCAATAAGGAAAGACTATATTATACCCTTCGCCACTTTGTACAATAAATTTTTTAATACCATTTTAAATCGTTCAAATATATTGGGAGGTATATAAAGGATCATATTCTCATATACGTATATATAAATCTAAACTGATTTGGTCAAAAATTTTTACACTGCTACAAAATCTCTAGACTTAAAATTTTAATCGGCTAATGTCATGGGGCATAACACAAGGTTAGTAAAAAAAACAATTATATACAGCAGTAAGTTCGGCCGGGCCGAATCTTAAATACCCACCACCATGAACCAAATATTAGGGTTTCCTTTGAAATTTCAGGAGGGCTTGAGGACTTGATGACACTTCCCGAAGATAAATTTAAAGATTTCACATATGAGGACTATATCAGATTCTGGATTTATAAGAACAATTTTTGTTTGAGTTTTAGAGGAATCATTAACATCTCTTGTAAGTGTGAAAGAAAATTTAAAATAACGTCTTGATTTGAAATCTTAGATCTGTAGATTTTCATCCGAGAAGTAAAATCTGGAAATTTTACATTGAGAAGCAATTCATGATCAATGCGCCTTCTATACCCTCAAGAAGTGAAGTCGGTCTATATGTAGGCATTACCAAATGGACCGATAAAAACTTAATCCGTTACACGTTTTTGGGCCTAAAATACCAGAATATTTAAAATTTCAGGCAAATCGGATAAAAACTACGGTTTCTAGAAACCCAAGGAGTTAAATCGGGAGATCGTTCTTATGGGGGCTATACTAAAATATGGACCGATACTCACCGTTTTCGGCACACCTCTTTATGGCCCGAAAATACCTCTAGATTTCCAATTTCAGGCAAATAGGATAAAAATTTCAGATTCTAGAAGCCCAAGAAGTAAAATCGGGATAGCGGTCTATATGGAGGCTATACCAAAACATGGACCGATACTCACCATTTGTGGCACACCTCTTTATGGTCCTAAAATACCTATAAATTTCCAATTTCAGGCAAATTGTATATAAAGTACGGATTCTAGAAGCCCAAGAAGTAAAATCGGGAAATCGGTCTATATGGGGGCTATACCAAAATATGGACCGATACTCACAATTTTTAGCACACGTATTTGTGGTCCTATAATACCTCTAGATTTCCAATTTCAGACAAATTGGATAAAAACTACGGTTTCTAGAAACCCAAGGAGTTAAATCGGGAGATCGTTCTTATGGGGGCTATACTAAAATATGGACCGATACTCACCGTTTTCGGCACACCTCTTTATGGCCCGAAAATACCTCTAGATTTCCAATTTCAGGCAAATTGGATAAAAACTTCGGATTCTGGAAGCCCTAGAAGTAAAATCGGGATATCGGTCTTTATGGGGGCTATACCAAAACATTGAACGATACGGACCATTTTCGGCACACCTTTTAATGGTCCTCAAGTACCTCTAGATTTTCAATTTCAGGCAAATTGGATAAAAACTACGGTTACTATAAGCGCAAGACCCCAAATCGGGAGGTCGGTCTATATGAGGACCATACCAAAACATGGAGCGATGCTCACCATTTTTGGCACACCTCTTTACGGTTCTAAGGTACCTCTCGATTTCAGGTAAATTGGATAAAAACTGCGGTTTCTATAAGCCCAAGAAGTAAAATCGGGAGATAGGTCTATATGGGGGCTATACCAAAATATGGACCGATACTCACAATTTGTGGCACACGTATTTGTGATCGTATAATACCTCTAGATTTCCAATTTCAGGTATATTGAATAAAAACTGCGGTTTCTATAAGCCCAAGAAGTAAAATCGGGAGATCGGTCTATATGGGGGCTATACCAAAACATGGACCGATACTCACCATTTTTGGCACACCTCTTTATGGTCATAAAATACCTCTAGATTTCGAATTTCAGGCAAATTGGATAAAAACTACGATTTCTATAAGCCCAAGACCCCAAATCGGGAGGTCGGTTTATATGGGGACTATATCAAAACCTGTACCGATATAGCCCATCTTCGAACTTGACCTGCCTGCAGACAAAAGACGAGTTTGTGCAAAATTTCAGCACGATTGCTTCATTATTGAAGACTGTAGCGTGATTACAACAGACAGCCAGACAGACAGACGGACAGACAGACATCGTTATATCGTCTTAGAATTTCTCCCTGATCAAGAATATATATACTTTATATAGTCGGAAATCGATATTTCGATGTGTTACAAACGGAATGACAAACTTATTATACCCCCGTCACCATTCTATGGTGGTGGGTATAAAAATAAGGAAAATCTAAAGTCGATAGAGGCCGATTATGTTATACCCTTTGCAACTTTGTACAATTAAATGTTTGATACCATCTCAAAGCCTTTAAATTTGTTGGGAGCTACAAAACGGTTCATTACCCATCCACACCGTCGAAAAATACTGGTTTTTTCCTATGTTTCGGTGTAAAAATTATATGTTTGGAACTCAAATTTTTAGCACATTATTTTTAAGTGCAAGCATATAATGCTCAAAAACTTGTATAACATGTTTGGAACATATGCATATGTTAATATGTTATAACATTTTATGTTTGGGACCTAACATTTTTTTAAATATAATGTGTGTGTATTACGTTTGGGACTTCACATTTTTTAAATATAATGTGTGTTAATTTAGAAATTGCCTATAAACATATATATGTTTAAAAAGAAAGACCGAGATATTACAAAGAAAAACTAAAGATGACGAATGAGAGTGATACCAAAAGACATCACCACAACACAGTGAGGCTAAAAGTCCAATATGAAGGAATATGTCAAACGTAAATGTTTGTGATTGCTTGTTATACCCTCCATCATAGGATGGGGGTATATTAACTTTGTCATTCCGTTTGTAACACATCGAAATATTGCTCTAAGGCCCCATAAAGTATATATATTCTGGGTCGTGGTGAAATTCTGAGTCGATCTAAGCATGTCCGTCCGTCCGTCCGTCTGTTGAAATCACGCTAACTTCCGAACGAAACAAGCTATCGACTTGAAACTTGGCACAAGTAGTTGTTATCGATGTAGGTCGGATGGTATTGAAAATGGGCCATATCGGTCCACTTTTACGTATAGCCCCCATATAAAGGGACCCTCAGATTTGGCTTGTGGAGCCTCTTACAGAAGCATATTTCATCCGATCCGGCTGAAATTTGGTACATGGTGTTGGTATATGGTCTCTAACAACCATGCAAAAATTGGTTCACATCGGTCCATAATTATATATAGGCCCCATATAAACCGATCCCCAGATTTGGCTTGCGGAGCCTAAAAGAGAAGCAAATTTCATCCGATCCGGCTGAAATTTGGTACATGGTGTTGGTATATGGTCTCTAACAACCATGCAAAAATTGGTTCACATCGGTCCATAATTATATATAGCCCCCATATAAACCGATCCCCAGATTTTACTTGCGGAGCCTCAAAGAGAAGTAAATTTCATCCGATCCGGCTGAAATTTGGTACATGATGTTAGTATATGGTCTCTAACAACCATGCAAAAATTGGTCCACATCGGTCCATATTTATAATAGACCCCATATAAACCGATCTCCAGATTTGGCTAGCGAATCCTCAAAGAGGAGCAAATTGCATCCGATCCGGCTGAAATTTGGTACATGGTATTGGTTATTTATTTTAGGGTGCAGCAAAAAAAAAATTGGAAGGTGTTCCACAAACATTTCTTTTTTTTTTAAGAGCCGCCCGGGCCCTCCATCAATGTTTTCCTTCCGAGGAAGTTATTTTGGATTTGTGTTAGAAAATTTGCTATTTGGTCACTTAAAGTCAAAATTTAAATAGAATAGAATATCAATAAAAATAAAAAAAAAACAAAAACAATGAAAATAAAATTAAAAATTAAGCCCCCGCGAGGATTTGAACATGTGTCAGTTGACTTTTTCACATACAAGAACGATCTTTTGAAATTTCAATTTTTTTGCTGAGTTAGAATGAAAAAAAAGAATATTTATGCAAAAATATGTGCCGTGAATAACAAACTAAAAACGATATATAAAAACCAGTAAGGAAAGTCTAAAGTCGGGCGGGGCCGACTATATTATACCCTGCACCACTTTGTAGATCTAAATTTTCGATACCATATCACATCTGTCAAATGTGTTGGGGGCTATATATAAAGGTTTGTCCCAAATACATACATTTAAATATCACTCGATCTGGAAGAATTTGATAGACTTCTACAAAATCTATAGACTCAAAATTTAAGTCGGCTAATGCACTAGGGTGGAACACAATGTTAGTAAAAAATAAGGGAAACGTTTAAATCTGAAGCAATTTTAAGGAAACTTCGAAAAAGTTTATTTATGATTTATCGCTCGGTATATATGTATTAGAAGTTTAGGAAAATTAGAGTCATTTTTACAACTTTTCGACTAAGCAGTGGCGATTCTACAAGGAAAATGTTGGTATTTTGACCATTTTTGTCGAAATCAGAAAAACATATATATGGGAGCTATATCTAAATCTGAACCGATTTCAACCAAATTTTGCACGCATAGCTACGATGCTAATTCTACTCCCTGTGCAAAATTTCAACTAAATCGAAGTTAAAAATTGGCCTCTGTGGTCATATGAGTGTAAATCGGGCGAAAGCTTTATATCGGAGATATATCCAAATCTGAACCGATTTCAAGAAAATTTGGCACGCATAGTTACAACGCTAATTCTACTCCCTATGCAAAATTTCAACTAAATCGGAGCAAAAAATTGGCCTCTGTGGGCAAATGAGTGTAAATCGGGCGAAAGCTATATATGGGAGCTATATCTAAATCTGAACCGATTTTGCTGATATTTTGCAAGTTTTTCGAGACTCATAAAATATTCGGATGAACGGAATTTGGGGAAGATCGGTTGATATACACGCCAATTATGACCAGATCTGTGAAAAATATATATGGCAGCTATATCTAAATCTGAACCGATTTTTTCCAAAATCAATAGGGATCGTCTTTGATCCGAAACAGGGCACTATACCAAATTTTAGGACAATCGGACTAAAACTGCGAGCTGTACTTTGCACTTTGTACTTTGTACTTTGCACACAACAGACGGACAGACAGACGGACAGACAGACAGACGGACATCGCTAAATCGACTCAGAATTTAATTCTTAGCCGATCCGTACACCCAGAAAAAAGTGACCCCTTCTTTAAGTTAAAATGAACTCATTGTGAAGAAAGTTGAACTTCGTATAGCGCCAAAGACATTTTTATTTGTTTGAACGATGTGATTTTCGTAGAAATTGGGAATAATGCATTCCATATATTAGTTAACATTTTCCTATATTTATATACCACTATACTACAGAATGAAAAAAATTAACTAATTTGAATTCATATATGGAATGATTTTATTGAAATTTTTTCATTCATTTCGACAAATCTTACACATTTGTGGTAAAACTTTTACTTCATAATTAGAACTGCTTACCTTCGTTTTTAAATACAATTTTATTTATTTCTATAAGCAATTTTATCTTCAATAAAAGACATGTTTTATTAATATATTGAATATATTTATTAAGAATCAACAGCATCGAATCTCTTTGAAATATTAGTTTATTATTCCACTATTTCCAATTTCCGTGTGATATTATCAACTGTAAAACGCACTTTTTCTTCTTCTTGTATTTTTCATTTTTAATAAGTTGCTGCCTAACGATTTTGTCCTCCTTTTACAATTTCAATACCTACAAATATAAGAAATCATAAACCATTTTTGTTACAAAAGGTTAGCGTCACTGAATATTACCTGATAATTGAAGATTCCAAAATGAAGACAAATGAAAGGGTTGTTGTTCTGCTGGTGTTTTCTTTCTTTATACACTATCACGAACATTGATAGATTTATTTAAAAAAACGAAAATTTTTCTCACTAATTTAAAATAACAAATATTTTATATATTTTATTTGTTATTTATTATATTATTTTACCATATTATTTTTTAACAATCTCTCCGTATACCAAAACAACGCGATTCCAACTAAAAAAACAACCGACGCGCAAATATATCGATTACACCCACGCGCAAACACATCGATTACGATGACAAGTATCGATTACAGGTAAACAATAGAAATTTAGGAAAATTTCCTATATTCTAACAAGTGTGTTTCCTTAAGTTTTGAAAGGATTGCATACTTCTTAGTACGAATGAACTAAAATATTTTTCTATGCCAAGTGTTGTTCGTATGTATGAAAAACTTTCTATTATAAAGGAAGTCGCAATTATCATTTTATAAGAAATTTTACTAATTTTGAGGAAACTTGGTTTTAGTTCGGTTTTTGTTTATTTTTACGAATGCTTTGTTATCGGTGAATAAAATTTTCTTTTTCAGTAGTAAATTCTTATACCCAGCGAAGAAAATAGTATGAGTAAAATTCCATGCCTTATTCTAGTTAATGAACTATTCCTAACTGCTTACAGTTTAGGATTTTTTTTACTGAAATGAGTAAATTTTATTATTTTTTACAAAAATTTACCTTAATGGAAATAAAATGGATAAACTATATTGATGAAAATTGTTTCCTTTAGTTTCGAAGGCACTTTTTTCTGGGTGTATACTAAAAGGTTGGTCTATGATTACTCCTTCTTGGCGTTACATACAAATGCACAAACTTATTATACCCTGTACCACAGTAGTGGTGAAGGGTATAAAAATTATATTTTAGAAAAATATTTAATAAAAAAATTCGCCGATGGTGAGATTTGATACTGCATTCTTTACTTTTGCATTTATGCTAATAAAGGACATCTCGTGAAGTAGGTAGAATATTATACCTTGGTGTTTTATAACGACCAGAAACATGTGATTTGACATTTCGTTTTTAATGGCGTTTGAGGCTCAGTGTGCTAAGACTTTCTGTTATAGTGAAAACAGATCCAGGTTCAACTTGAAAACTTTTGGAAATTTGGAAGTTTTCCTAAAGGCACTACTTTAAAATCACTTCTAAAATTGTCCTCCCAATGAAGTTTTTTATTTTAACTACCCAGGGGTTATTATTATTGAATTTTGAATTTTTTGTATAACTCGCTTTTTTCTTATCTTTGAGTAATAATTTTTACTTTTTTCCCTTCTTAAAAATTTGGGAATTTGTGAAAGTATATAAGATCAAACGTTTCAGACAAAAGATAATATGTATTAAAAATCATAAAACAAAAAATTAAATATTATTTAATTTTTTGTTATGATTTTTAAATATTTTTTGTCAAATTTATTTGGGCAAAGCGCTATAGACTGCAAGATGCACGTTTCGGAATTACCACATTCCTCATCAACATCCTCTACTTGCAGCAAAATATTGGAATTTATATATTGGAAGTTGTTCCACAAACATTTTTTTAAAGCGCGGGATCACCCATCGATTTTTTCCACTTCCGATGCAGTACTTTTAGACAAGTATTAGAAAGGACGCAATTAGGCCAGTGAAAATTTAAGTTTTGGACAATTAAATTTCACAAATAAAACAAGTAAGGAAAGCCTAAAGTCGGGCGGGGCCGACTATATTATACCCTGCACCACTTTGTAAATCTAAATTTTCGATACCATATCACATCCGTCAAATGTGTTGGGTGCTATATATAAAGGTTTGTCCCAAATACATACATTTAAATATCACTTGATTTGGACAGAATTTGATAGACTTTTGCAAAATCTATAGACTCAAAATTTAAGTTGGCTAATGCACTAGGGTGGAACACAATTTTGGTAAAAAAAAAATATGGGAAATATTTAAATCTGAAGAAATTTTAAGGAAACTTCGCAAAAGTTTATTTACGATTTATCGCTCGATATATATGTATTAGAAGTTTAGGAAAATTAGAGTCATTTTTACAACTTTTCGACTAAGCAGTGGCGATTTAACAAGGAAAATGTTGGTATTTTGACCATTTTTGTCGAAATCAGAAAAACATATATATGGGAGTTATATCTAAATCTGAACCGATTTCAATCAACTTTGGCACGCATAGCTATAATGCTAAATCTACTCCCTGTGCAAAATTAGAACCAAATTGGGCCAAAACTCTGGCTCTTAGGACCACATTAGTCCATATCGGGCGAAGGATATATATGGGAGTTATATCTAAATCTGAACCGATTTCAATCAAATTTGGCACACATGACTATACTACTAATTGTACTCCTGCTGCAAAATTTCAACCAAATTGGGCCAAAACTCTGGCTTTTAGGACCATATTAGTCCATATCGGGCGAAAGATATATATGGGAACTATATCTAAATCTGAACCGATTTCAATCAAATTTTGCACACTTGACTATACTACTAATTGTACTCCTAGTGCGCAATTTCAACCAAATTCGGCCAAAAATCTGGCTTCTGGGGCCATATAAGTCCATATCGGGCGAAAGATATATATGGGAGCTATATCTCAATCTGAACCGATTTCAATCAAATTTTGCACACTTGACTATACGACTAAGTGTTATGTTTGTACAAAATTTCAAGCAACTCGGCGTAAAACTCTGGCTGGTGGGTCCATATTAGTGCATATCGGGCGAAAGATATATATGGGAGCTATATCTAAATCTGAACCGATTTCTTCCAAAATCAATAGGGTTCTATTCTGACCCAAATAAGAACATGTGCCAAATTTGAAGGCGATTGGACTTAAATTGCGACCTAGACTTTGATCACAAAAATGTGTTCACAGACAGACGGACATGGTTATATCGACTCAGGGACCCACCCTGAGCATTATTGCCAAAGACACCATGTGTCTATCTCGTCTCCTTCTGGGTGTTACAAACATATGCACTAACTTATAATACCCTGTTCCACAGTGTGGCGCAGGGTATAAATATGGGAAATGTTTAAATCTGAAGCAATTTTAAGGAAACTTCGAAAAAGTTTATTTATGATTTATCGCTCGATATATATGTATTAGAAGTTTAGGAAAATTAGGGTCATTTTTACAATTTTTCGACTAAGCAGTGGCGATTTTACAAGGAAAATTTTGGTATTTTGACCATTTTTGTCGAAAGCAGAAAAACATATATATGGGAGCTATATCTAAATCTGAACCGATTTCAACCAAATTTGGCACGCATAGCTACAATGCTAATTCTACTCCCTGTGCAAAATTTCAACTAAATCGGAGCAAAAAATTGGCCTCTGTGGTCATATGAGTGTAAATCTGGCAAAAGCTATATATGGGAGCTATATCTAAATCTGAACCGATTTCAACCAAATTTGGCACGCATAGCTACAATGCTAATTCTACTCCCTGTGCAAAATTTCAACCAAATTGGGGAAAAACTCTGGCTTCTGGGACCGTATTAGTCCATATCGCTCGAAAGATATATATGGGAGCTATATCTAAATCTGAACCGATTTCTTCAAAAACCAATAGGGATCTATTCTGAGCCAAAACACATACTTGTGCCAAATTTGAAGTCGATTGGACTAAAACTGCGACCTAGACTTTGATTACAAAAATGTGTTCACGGACAGACGGACATGGCTATATCGACTCAGGAGACCACCATGAACATTTTTGCCAAAGACACCATGTGTCTATCTCGTCTCCTTCTGGGTGTTGCAAACATATGCACTAACTTATAATACCCTGTTCCACAGTGTGGAGCAGGGTATAAAAAAATATAAATCAATAAAACAAACAATAGTAAAAAAAATTAATTGCATCCCTCACTGGAATTTTAACCTGTGCCATTTGACTTTTTACAAATTACGAGAATTTTTTATGGAAAAAATGTATTGATACAATGATGTATAACATAAAAAAAAATATTTCTTAGCAAAATATTTGATAAAAAAATTGCCGCTGGTGATATTTGAACCAGCGTTCTTTAGTTTTTCATTCATAATAATAAAGAACATCTCAGGAAGTAGTTAGAATGTCACGTGTGGTGTCATAGAGGGTGATTTGTTAAGAGCTTGATAACTTTTTTTTTAAAAAAAACGCATAAAATTTGCAAAATCTCATCGGTTCTTTATTTGAAACGTTAGATTGGTCCATGACATTTACTTTTTGAAGATAATTTCATTTAAATGTTGACCGCGGCTGCGTCTTAGGTGGTCCATTCGGAAAGTCCAATTTTGGGCAACTTTTTCGAGCATTTCGGCCGGAATAGCCCGAATTTCTTCGGAAATGTTGTCTTCCAAAGCTGGAATAGTTGCTGGCTTATTTCTGTAGACTTTAGACTTGACGTAGCCCCACAAAAAATAGTCTAAAGGCGTCAAATCGCATGATCTTGGTGGCCAACTTACCGGTCCATTTCTTGAGATGAATTGTTCTCCGAAGTTTTCCCTCAAAATGGCCATAGAATCGCGAGCTGTGTGGCATGTAGGTTAGGTTAGGTTAGGTTATGTGGCAGCCCGATGTATCAGGCTCACTTAGACTATTCAGTCCATTGTGATACCACAGTGGTGAACTTCTCTCTTATCACTGAGTGCTGCCCGATTCCATGTTAAACTCAATGACAAGGGACCTCCTTTTTATAGCCGAGTCCGAACGGCGTTCCACATTCTAGTGAAACCACTTAGAGAAGCTTTGAAACCCTCAGAAATGTCACCAGCATTACTGAGGTGGGTTAATCCACCGCTGAAAAACTTTTTGGTGTTCGGTCGTAGCAGGAATCGAACCCACGACCTTGTGTATGCAAGGCGGGCATGTGTGGCATGTAGCGCCATCTTGTTGAAACCACATGTCAACCAAGTTCAGTTCTTCCATTTTTGGCAACAAAAAGTTTGTTAGCATCGAACGATAGCGATCGCCATTCACCGTAACGTTGCGTCCAACAGCATCTTTGAAAAAATACGGTCCAATGATTCCACCAGCGTACAAACCACACCAAACAGTGCATTTTTCGGGATGCATGGGCAGTTCTTGAACGGCTTCTGGTTGCTCTTCACTCCAAATGCGGCAATTTTGCTTATTTACGTAGCCATTCAACCAGAAATGAGCCTCATCGCTGAACAAAATTTGTCGATAAAAAAGCGGATTTTCTGCCAACTTTTCTAGGGCCCATTCACTGAAAATTCGACGTTGTGGCAGATCGTAAGTCTATTCATGATGAAATGTCAAAGCATACTGAGCATCTTTCTCTTTGACACCATGTCTGAAATCCCACGTGATCTGTCAAATACTAATGCATGAAAATCCTAACCTCAAAAGAATCACCCTTTATTAGGTTCATAGCACAAACATTTGTATAGACGTTTTGATGCATCGTGTTTAATGGCGTTAGTGACTGAGTGTTCTAAAGCGTTCTATTATGGTGCCAACAGACTCAGGATCAACTCCCGGTGGAAGCGAAGAAGTTTTTCATTTTGTAACAATTTTGATTTAAGAAAACAATAGTGTTAAAAAAATATAAAGTGAAATAGGAGAACAAATTTTTGTTTTTTAGTTTTTTTTTTTTAATTTCTTCATACAAATGAACTTCCAAGGTACAACTTCTAAAGCAATGCAAAAGACCCAAAACTGGAGTACTTCCGTCCTACGACAAGCCCATCTAAAATTCATTGGAGTTGATTCATGTTTACACTACTCTCCGATCACAAATTGGAGATCAAAACTACTTTTTTTGGAAACTCTTTTTTTTTTTTTTTTGCTGGGAAGACCATGTTAAATTCATTAATTCACATATTCATAAATTCACATCCACGAGGTTTTTTAGTTCTTAACACCTTTTCCTGTAATACCAACAATGTAGAAGAAATTATACGATTTTATAAATTTTTAAAATTTGTTTTACCTTTCGCCTGGGCGGAGAATCGAACCGCGGACCATGCACTTTGTAAGCCAACACACTGAGCTATGTACCTGTTATGGTCATCCATAGATAAATATTCATATAATTTATATTTATATAGCATAGCTTGCGGCGCCCACGAACCGAATAAACAAAGTTTATTTAACAGAAACAAGCATTTAGTTTGGCGCCGTGGAGGAGTGGTTGCTACATCCGACTTGCATGCCATGGGTCGTGGGTTCGATCCCTGCTTCGACCAAAGTTTTTTTTGTTTTTTTTTTGTACATATATTCCAGATAAGAAGATTCCGAAAAAATGTTCAACATTACATTGTAACATAGTATATTAAATTTTGAACTTTAAAATGTGTCTTATTACAGACCTAAAGTCAGAAAGGAACAGTGTTTGATATAAACGAAATGGACTGTGTTGTTGTTTCAAATATAACTTTTTGTATTGAAAAAATAAAAATTTTGTTTTGTTGTTGTTTTTTTGGTGATAAAAGTTTAAAATGTTCGAAGCAATTCAAAAAACTCTAACAAAAGACAAACGTTTTCGGTACACGTTTTCCAAACGTTTTTTTTTTTCTTTACGTGTGGCCTTTTCATTGGATGAAAGTCATGTTTTTAAACAACCACTACATTGCTTTCGCATTAGTTCTTCAGATGTGATTCTATTTCAGTATTTCGGATATTATTAGAAAAAAAAAACAAAAAAAAAACAACATGGAAAAACTTGAAAAAGAATATACGTATAACATTTGATTTTTTTTTTAATTTTTTCTACTTTTATTTCAATACCCCTAACTTCCCCCTTCAAGTAAAACAGAAAAGTTGGAAGTAGTGAATACTCTTTAGAAAATATCGAACAAAGGTCCTCTCCCCCGATCAAATAACGCCATCTAAACTAGCAATTTCCAATTTTCTAGACGTCAACCAAGAAGGAGGTGCCCCTCCCTGTCCTGATATAGAAAAATAAGGAGTCCTACATTAATTTGTTAATCTCGCCCCACGCTCCATAATTTCGCTTAGATATGCTACTAGTTGGCAGTAATATTCCAAGGCAATTTTGTTTTAAAGTGATGAACACCTAAAAACAAAACAACAAGCAACGAAAGCAAGCTAGTCGACTCACCTATCCTCTGCAGTTAAACAGATTCATAAACCATAGTATCCGCTCGTAAAGTGTAAGGATTGAGAAGTTTTTGCTAAACATGGAAATGAACATAGTTTGACTTTTTTTATTGGTGGTCTACAAAATGCAGTTGCAGTAACTCAACCACCTCAGATTACTTCAGTCAAATGTCACAGATTCATTTGCTTGCAAGATTTCATTTCATTTCGATTTCTTAGTTTTTGTTTTTTTTTTTTTTTACTGTATGGACTCAACATCAGTCTATCGTCAAGTATGACGAGTGTGGTCATGTTGGTGTAAAGCGCTTTTGGTCGCTATAAGCCAAGTGAAAGGAAGTTGACCTTTAAATACAATTTTCGAGAGTGCACTTAAATGGATATCAACGTTGTTTATTTTTCGTTTTTTTTTTGTTTTGCTTAAATACGAAAACGAACAAAAATATGGAAAACAGCCATGTTTTAAGAAGAAGAGGGGGAGAAAATATTGCAGGCACTCTCATTCATGGAAAACAGCCATGTTTTAAGAAGAAGAGGGGGAGAAAATATTGCAGGCACTCTCATTCATATGTCTCCACACTTCTGACCATGGTATATTTGATATGAGAAATTCGAATGTTGTTTCCACTTTGTTTGAACCACATTTGAAATAACCCCCGCAGCAATTTTATCAACTCAATAAGTGGCAATCCAAACGGAAGAATTGCAATATTCAAAGTGCAGGAGGGAGCTGATCTCTTAGAGTATGTCCCAAAAAGTCAGAGTATACCAGAAAAAGTCACTTCGAAAATTAAAGAAAATTTCTTCACCAGTTTTGGTGAAGAAATAAATCTGATCAAATCTCAATATTGGCCTAGATCAAATGTCTTAGATATAATTATATATATCCCTATATATAATTGGATCTGATGTTATATCTGGTCATATATGCAATTATATACATTTATATGTAATTCTATCTGATCATATGTGGATATATTTGTTTATATCTATAGGGGTCAATTTTGCGATCTAATCATATCTGGTTAGATCCCCCAAGTTTTACACGGGTGATTCAAAGAATTACTTAGTTAAATTTTCAAATAACATTTTAATTAAATCAGATAAACAATTGAGTTTTCGAATAAACAACTATTAAATTTTTTACTTAAATTCCCAGCAAAAAAATTTGGAAGTTCTTCCACTCCCAATGATGTTCTTTATTTTAACTACCCAGGAAGTTATTTTAATTAAATTTTTTATAACTTGGTTTTTTCATACTTTTAATGGTTAATTTTAACTTTTTTTGTTTCAAATAGAGTAAGAATTCATAAAATGGTAGAAATCATTTAAAATTTGTCGAAAAAAAATCCGAATTCCAATCTGAAAAAATTGTGAATTTTTGGAAATATTTGTAGTCAAACGTTTCCGACAAGAATTAGAATCCATTAAAATTATAAAAAAAAATTATAAAAATTATTTATTTGACAAAATATCACAGAATTTTTAAATTTACATCCAAAACATTGAATTCGGATCACACCTAAAGAAGTGATGCAAATTCAGTGCAACAACTGTTGAAATGAAGGACTTCCGTCCTATGACAAGCCCATGTTAAATTCATCGCTTCTGCGTCAATTTTGCACCACTTCCGGATCCAAAAAGAACATTTTCATTACTTTTTTGGCGACGCTTTTTTTGCTGGGTTGTTAACTGGAACAATTAATTGGCACCGTGCTTGATATAAACGAAATGAACTCTGTTTTTGGATCAAAAAATTATTTTTTTTTTATTGCAAAAATAACAATTTGGAAACAAAAGTTTCTGTTTTTGGGTCATACAAGTTTGAAATTTTCGAAGAAATAAAAGAAAACTCCAACTAGAGAAAAACGTTTTCGGTACACGTTTTCAAAACCAAGAAAATTGACCGATTTCACTTCCGGTACCCATTGAGTAATGCGGGTAAAATTTTATAGAATTTACATTTCAAATCATATGTAATGTAATCGAATTTTCAAGCACGTTTAGACGAGATGTTTAAGATTCCTCAAAAACTCAAACAAAACTTGGTCTTATAAATCCAGAATGTGGTGTAGCCCCCATGTAGAAAATTTTAATTTATATTCAGGAAGCGAACCGATCTACTTGGAAGAGTTGAAAAAGTTTAAATTTTTATATGAAAAACTTATTTATTTATTTATTGTTTATTTTAATCATACAGTAAATGTATGATAAAAAAAGGGAAAAGTAGCATTGGCTGCTAAGGCCATCAGCTAATATGAAAAACTTATTTTGCCTATATATCCTTAAATATTCGTCTTAGAGCGAAAAGGACTTTAATTCGTGACCACGCCCAAAAAATTGCAAAATCCACACAAATCCTAAACAAATTGAAATGTTTATATGAAAAACTGCTTTTGACCATATCTCCTAAACTAAGCGTCCTAGAGCGAAAAGGACTTTAATTCGTGACCACGCCCAAAAAATTGAAAAATCCAAATCCAGAAAAAAAATTTAAATTTTTATATGAAAAACTTTGTTTGGGCATATCTCCTAAACTAAGCGTCCTAGAGCGAAAGGGACTTTAATTCGTGACCACCACCAAAAAATTGAGAATTCCACCCAAATCCTGAAAAAATTTAAATTTTTATACGAAAATATCTCCTACACTAAGCGTCCTAGAGCGAAAAGGACTTAAATTCCTGGCCACTCTCTGTCATCAAATCTTAGTGAAATGCTATAACGAAGATTTTTCAACGGAAATTTTTAAATGTGCCGTTTATACTTTATACTTTAAATTATTATATCCTCCACAATAGGATGGGGATATATTAACTTTGTCATTCCGTTTATAACTCATCGAAATATTGCTCTAAGACCCCATAAAGTATATATTCTGGGTCGTGGTGAAATTCTGAGTCGATCTAAGCATGTCCGTCCGTCTGTTGAAATCACGCTAACTTCCGAACGAAACAAGCTATCGACTTGAAACTTGGCACAAGTAGTTGCTATTGATGTAGGTCGGATGGTATTGCAAATGGGTCATATCGGACCACTTTTACGTATAGCCCCCATATAAACCGACGCTCAGATTTGGCTTGCGGAGCCTCTTGGAGTAGCAAAATTCTTCTTCCGATCCAGGTTGAAATTTGGTACTTGGTGTTAGTATATGGTGTCTAACACCCATGCAAAAATTGGTCGATATTGGTCCATAATTATATATAGCCCCCATATAAACCGATCCCCAGATTTGACCTTCGGAGCTCCTTGGAAGAGCAAAATTCATCCGATTCGCTTGAAATTTGGTACGTAATGTTAATATATGGTCTCTAACAACCATGCAGGAATTGGTCCATATCGGTCCTTGATTATATGATGCCGGAGTCTCTTTGAAGAGCAAAAATTCATCTGCTTCAGTTGAAATTTGGTACGTGTGTTTAGTATATGGCCTCAAACACCCATGCAAAAATTGGTCGAAATCGGTCCATAATTACCCAGCAAAAAAAGCGTCGTCAAAAAAGTAATGAAAATGTTCTTTTTGGATCCGGAAGTGGTGCAAAATTGACGAAGAAGCGATGAATTTAACATGGGCTTGTCATAGGACGGAAGTCCTCCATTTCAACAGCCGTTGCACTGAATTTGCATCACTTCTTTAGGTGTGATCCGAATTCAATGTTTTGGATGTAAATTAATAATTTTTTTGATATATTGTCAAATAAATATTTTTAATAATTTTTTATAATTTTTAATGGATTCTAACACTTGTCGGAAATGTTTGACCTCAACTATTTTCAAAAATTCACAATTTTTCAGATTGGATTTAGCATTTTTGTCGACAACGTTTAAAAATGATTTGTACCATTTTATGAATTCTTACACTGTTTTTAACCTATTTGAAACAAACAAAGTTAAAATTATCCATTAAAAGTATGAAAAAACCAAGTTATAAAAAATTGAATTAAAAGAACTTCTTGGGTAGTTAAAATAAAGAACATCATTGGGAGTGCATCTTTTGGAAGCGCTTATAAAGTTGTGCCTTTGGAAGTACTTCCAAATTTTTTTGCTGGGTATATATAGCCCCCATATAAACCGATCCCCAGATTTGACCTCCGGAGCCCCTTGGAAGAGCAAAATTCATCCGATTCGCTTGAAATTTGGTACGTAATGTTAGTATATGGTCTCTAACAACCATGCAGGAATTGGTCCATACCGGTCCATAATTATATATAGCCCCATATAAACCGATCCTCAGATTTGACCTCCGGTGCCTTTTGGAGAAGCAAAATTCATCCGATTCGCTTGAAATTTAGTACGTGGTGTTAGTATATGATATATAACAACCATGACAAAAGTGGTCCATATCGGTCCATTAACATATATAGCCCCCATATAAACCGATCCCGAGATTTGGTTTTGGAGCTTCTTTGAGGAGCAAATTTCATCCGAGTCAGTTGAAATTTGGTACATTGTACTAGTATATGGCCGTTAACAACCATGCCTAACTAGGTCCATATCGGTCTATAGTTATATGTAGCCCTCAGATAAATCGATCCCCAATCACACAAAAATTGGTTCATATCAAGTTCATAATTGTATATAGACCCCATATAAGCGACCCCCATATTTCATTTCTGGCTCTCTAAGTACCATGCAAAAGTCCATATCGTAGTATTTATAGACTTACCTATACATACCTTTTTTGTCTAATATATACCACGTATGGGCTAACTTTCAATTTACAAGACGATGTTAAGAAGTTTTAAGATACCCGCACAGAAAAACCATGTTTGGACATGGTTGCCGCATCCATTTAATGCTTATCTAGAGCATGTAATTGCCGCGAAAACCATGTATTTTGTCTTTGTAAAATTAGTTTTCGAGCGGAGAAAAATGCATGGTGTCAACAAGCATTTGAATGGTTCTCAAATACCTTCTATCATTTGAATGATAGAATTTGAGACCATTAAATGGTCGGGAAAATCATGTACCTGACCATTCATTTTTTTTTTACTTTTTTACAGGGAAAAAATATTTTTATAGGTTAAGTATAGACATGTCTAGAACTATTACATAGCCATAAAGACCATTTAAATTTTTTTCGTGACCATTTAATTTTTTAACTTTTTTGCAGCGAAAAGAATTTTATAAAAGCATTAAGCAGGTACACACGACAAAAATTGGTCCATATCAAGTTCATAATTGTATATAGATCCCACATAAGCAACCCCCATATTTCAATTCTGGCTCCCTACGTACCGTGCAAAAGTCCATATCGATTCGTAATTATTTAAAGACTTACCTATACATACCTTTTTTGTCTAATATAAACTTTCAATTTACAAGACGATGTTAAGAAGTTTTAAGATACCTTACCATCGGTAAGTATTACCACAACCCAAGTAATTCGATTGTGGATGACAGTCTTTCGTAGAAGTTTCTACGCAATCCATGGTTATGTACACGCAAAAAAATAATTCTTTCCTCCCAAACGAAATTTTAGACAAACAAAGTTCGTTTCTCATTTGCTTTTCGTTGAAAGGAAGTGTATTTGGAAGAAAAGTATATACTTTTTGGGATAAACGTTTATTCTTTTCCAGGATGTAAAAACAATTTCATAAAGACAAACTCAAAGAAAACAACATTGTTTTTTTCTTGCTAATTGCATTTTCCCTCACATCTTTCTCACTTCCACGAAGTTTTTTAGTTCGTAGCACCTTTTTCTGTAACACAAACAATGTAGAAGAAATTATACAATTTTATAAATTTTTAAATTTTTTTTACCTTTCGCCTGGACGGAGAATCGAACCGGGGACCATGCAATTTGTAAGCCAACACACTATCCACTGAGCTATGTAGCCGTTATTGTCATCAATAGACAATTACCCATATAAGTTATATTTATATAGCATAGTTTGCGGCGCCCACGAGCCGATTAAACAAAGTTTATTTCACAGAAAAATACATTTAGTTGGGCACCATGGAGCAGTGGTTACTACGTCTGACTTGCATGCCAAGGGTCGTGGGTTCGATCCCTGCTTCGACCAAAGTTTTTTTTTTGTTTTTTTTTTCTTTTTACATATATTCCAGATATGTTAGGAAGATTCCGAAAAAATGTTCAACATTACATTATAGTATATTAAATTTTGAACTGTAAAATGTGTCTTAATAAAGACTTAAAGTCAGAAAAGAACAGTGTTTGATATAAACGAAATGGACTGTGTTGTTGATTCAAAAATAACTTTTTTTATTAAAAAAATTAAGATTTTGTAACAAACGAATTTTTTTGGTGATAAAAGTGTATTCTTTTCGAAGCAATTCAAAAAACTCTAACAAAAGAAAAACGTTTTCGGTACACGTTTTCCAAACGTTTTTTTTCTTTGCGTGTATATCAGTTATTTTTGTTTGTGTGTAGCGAAAAAATTGCAAAGGTGCTTTATCAAAGTGGAATATATTTAGTTAAACTTAATTACACAATAAATATTTAAAGCAAAAAAAAACCAAAACCACTTGCATTTCCTCTTCCACGCCTCAGTCATCTTTCATCTCCTAGTGTTTTAGCCATAAGAAATTCTACAAAACTATCATAGTAACTGTTTTTTGCCCTCAACGATTATAGCATGCCTTTTGCTCTTCCTAGCGATGCTGGTCTTCCGCTTTTTTGATTCTGTTCATTTATGACAGTGAATTCGGTCTCCTCATGTTCTTGCTGATGCTGCTTGTTGTGCTCTCTTCTGTGTCGTCGCAGTTGTCAAGTACTGAATTATTTCTTGACATATAAATTTCACGCTGTTGTAATAAAACTGTTTATACAAAACGAAGCAAAAAAAAAAATGTGAAATCCAGATGAAGTCGAATGGGCACAACTATTTTATGAGTATGGCAAACCAGCGCATCAAAACAGTAGACAATAAAAATAATAATGCAATGGGACATTGTTGCAGAATAATTGCCAAGAGAAGAGTTTAACGACTTCTTAATCCTTTTGCAGATTTACTTTAAGTGGATCCGCAGTAGAGGTGTGCGAGTACTCTTAACGAGATTAAAGTGAGCCATTACTGAGTAAAATACAGGATACAAGGATATAGAACGAACATATGAAATTTGCATTTTGTTCAATTTCGTTTCGGAACAATGTTCAACAGGGTAGCTAACACGATGTGTTGCTAATTCATATAACCATATTAGTAGTAGTAGTAGTATCTTCTTTATTGAATTAAAAGTTGTTTTTAACATATACACAAATTCAAAAAATGTTATCACTAGTTTCATATAAAGAAGGTATAAAAATATGCGACTATGTTCTAATAGAACGTCTGTCGGCTGAAAGTTTATTGCAATTCATTTAATATTAACGATATTCATTTATCAAGAATTGTCTGTATCCATAAGCGCTGGTGAGATAAGCGATATAACCATATTTGCGGGGTTAGCCTGTCACCAACTTATGACTTGGGCGATAGACATTTACGAAGGTATAATACGTATGTTGCAAAAGTCGTAAACCTAATGTAGAAAACCTAATTTGGAATAAAAAAAATTGTGAATATTTTTTATACCCTGCGCCACACTGTGGAACAGGGTATTATAAGTTAGTGCATATGTTTGCAACACCCAGAAGGTTGTGAGATAGACATATGGTGTCTTTGGCAATATTGCTCAAGGCCGGCCCCTGAGTCAATCTTGCCATGTCCGTCTGTCCGTCTAAAGGGTGATACGGTCAAAATTTGGTCAATATAAACTTGACGTATTTCTTTCAATTTTGCATTTAAAAAACCTGAACACCCCTCATTTTGAAGGTGTGTGTGTGTGTAGAATGTTGCTCCTATTTTGATTTTGGAATTCACTCTTCAGTTGTCAAAATGCCGTCCAAGCAAGAAGAGCAGCGTATCAAAATTTTGCTCGCGCATCGCAAAAATCCGAGCTACTCGCACGCAAAGCTGGCAAAATCGCTAAAAGTTGCCAAATCAACCGTTACAAATGTAATTAAAGTGTTTGGGGAACGTTTGTCGACAGCCAGGAAGTCTGGATCGGGGGGAAATCGAAAACCGGAAGACGCTGAGACGACAAAGAGTGTTGCCGGTAGTTTCAAGCGAAACCATAACCTCTCTCTCCGAGATGCCGCAAATAAGCTGGGTGTATCGTCTACAACCGTGCATCGAGCCAAAAAACGAGCCGGACTATCGACTTACAAGAAGGTAGTGACTCCAAATCGCGATGATAAACAAAATACGACGGCCAAAGCGCGATCCCGGAGGCTGTACACGACGATGCTGACGAAGTTTGACTGCGTGGTAATGGACGACGAAACCTACGTCAAAGCCGACTACAAGAAGCTTCCGGGACAGGAGTTTTATACGGCAAAAGGAAGGGGAAAGGTAGCAGATATTTTCAAGCACATAAAACTGTCAAAGTTCGCAAAGAAATATCTGGTTTGGCAAGCCATCTGTACCTGTGGCTTGAAAAGCAGCATTTTCATAGCTTCCGGGACTGTCAACCAAGAAATTTACGTGAAAGAGTGTTTGAATAAACGTCTGCTGCCTTTCCTGAAGAAACACGGTTGTTCCGTACTGTTTTGGCCAGATTTGGCATCTTGCCATTACGGTAAAAAGGCCATGGAGTGGTACGCCGCCAACAACGTGCAGGTGGTTCCCAAGGACAATAACCCTCCCAACACGCCAGAGCTCCGCCCAATTGAGAAATACTGGGCTATTGTCAAGCGGAACCTAAAAAAGACCAAAAAACTGCTAAGGACGAGCAGCAGTTCAAGGCAAACTGGCTTTCTGCGGCGAAGAAGGTGGCTGTACAAAATCTGATGGCAGGTGTCAAGCGTGAGGCCCGGCAATTCGGATTTGGAAAAGCGAAAGCCTAACTGAATATTTTTCCTGAATTTTATACTAATTGAACTTGAAAAAGAAATTTAATTTGATTTTTTAAATAAACGATTTCACCGATTTACACGCGTTTTCCCTTGACCAAATTTTGACCGTATCGCCCTTTATCTGTGAACACATTTTTGTAATCAAAGTCTAGGCTGCCATTTTCGTTCAATCGACTTCAAATTTGACACAGAATTAAAAATTTTGGACGCACGTGAATCACGACACACGTGAATGGGACTGAAACAAATATGTCGTGAGAAATAAAATCGGCATGAGAAATAAAATCGGTTCGTGAATTTACGTGAATAAAATTTATGCATAATCACATTCACGAAAAAAATTTAATTCCTTACTTGTTATACCCTGCGCGACACTGTGGAACAGGGTATTATAACTTAGTGCATATGCTTGTAACACCCAGAAGGAGACGAGATAGACACATGGTGTCTTTGGCAATAATGCTCAGGGTGGGTCAGTCGTCTATATAACCATGTCCGTCTGTCCGTCCGTCCGTCTGTGAAAACATTTTTTTGATCAAAGTCTAGGTCGCAATTTAAGTCC
The DNA here is from genome assembly GCF_050003625.1 of Haematobia irritans. Classification (NCBI taxonomy): domain Eukaryota; kingdom Metazoa; phylum Arthropoda; class Insecta; order Diptera; family Muscidae; genus Haematobia; species Haematobia irritans. The sequence goes on from NC_134400.1 coordinate 169,121,425, forward strand.
AATCGCCTTCAAATTTGGCACATGTTCCCAATTTGGGTCAGAATAGAACCCTATTGATTTTGGAAGAAATCGGTTCAGATTTAGATATAGCTCCCATATATATTTTTCGCCCGATATGGACTTATATGGCCCCAGAAGCCAGATTTTTGGCCGAATTTGGTTGAAATTTTGCACTAGGAGTACAATTAGGAGTATAGTGAAGTGTGCAAAATTTGATTGAAATCGGTTCAGATTTAGATATAGTTCCCATATATATCTTTCGCCCGATATGGACTAATATGGTCCTAAAAGCCAGAGTTTTGGCCCAATTTGGTTGAAAATTTGCACAGGGAGTAGATTTAGCATTGTAGCTATGCGTGCCAAATTTGTTTGAAATCGATTCAGATTTAGATATAGCTCCCATATATATCTTTCGCCCGATATGCACTTATATGAACCCAGAAGCCAGAGTTTTATCCCGATTAGCACAAGGAGTACAATTGGTAGTATAGTCATGTGTGCCAAATTTGATTGAAATCGGCTCAGATTTAGATATAGCTTCCATATATATGTTTTTCAGATTTCGACACAAATGGTCAAAATACCAACATTTTCCTTGTTAAATCGCCACTGCTTTGTCGAAAAGTTGTAAAAATGACTCTGATTTTCCTAAACTTCCAATACATATATATCGAGCGATAAATCATAAATAAACTTTTTTTACTAACATTGTGTTCCACCCTAGTGCATTAGCCGAATTAAATTTTGAGTCTATAGATTTTGTAAAAGTCTATTAATTCTGTCCAAATCGAGTGATATTTAAATGTATATATTTGGGACAAACCTTTATATATAGCACCCAACACATTTGACGGATGTGATATGGTATCGAAAATTTACATCTACAAAGTGGTGCAGGGTATAATATAGTCGGCCCTGCCCGACTTTACACTTTCCTTACTTGTTATACCCTCCATCATAGGATGGGGGTATATTAACTTTGTCATTCCGTTTGTAACACATCGAAATATTGCTCTAAGACCCCATAAAGTATATATATTCTGGGTCGTGGTGAAATTCTGAGTCGATCTAAGCATGTCCGTCCGTCCGTCTGTTGAAATCACGCTAAATTCCGAACGAAACAAGCTATCGACTTGAAACTTGGCACAAGTAGTTGTTATCGATGTAGGTCGGATGGTATTGAAAATGGGCCATATCGGTCCACTTTTACGTATAGCCCCCATATAAAGGGACCCTCAGATTTGGCTTGTGGTGCCTCTAACAGAAGCATATTTCATCCGATCAACCATGCAAAAATTGGTCCACATCGGTCCATAATTATGTATAGCCCGCATATAAACCGATCCTCTCTCATGCGCATCTTCAAGCTATTTTGGGTTTTGTGTGGTCCATAATGTCCATCCAAGTTTTGGTTGCATCAGCGAATGTCTAGCTACAATTTTGAAAATATTTAATAAGTATGGAATTTTGCTCCAATAATCCAAAAAGTGATGTGATAACAACAATTCCCTTATGCAAGTAGTTTTCCTTCCTTCCAGTTTCTTCAGAAATTTGTGAAAGGTTAATTATGAGCGAGTAGCGACAGTCGCGTTTACTGCACCATCGAGTAGTTCATAGTAATTTTGGCTTTGAGTCTCCAATTGAAATAATTCTATTCTCAAGTTTTTTAAACTCGTTAATAATTTTATGAACATTCCTGAGAATTGAAACTTCTTCGCACCATCGCATCATCTTGGATATCATTGAATTCGCTGCCTAGCTTTAGGGGCTGAAGCATTTTGAATTTGCGACATTTGCTACTTTTTCTACATTTACGACGAGTATGTGACGTTTACGACGTTTACAACTTTGCGATAGTCGCAAACCTAAAAAGGTTTGATACAAACAAACTCTGTTAATGGTGTGTGTACAACGATTCTGATTACTGGTAATGCAAAAGAGATGATTCTTTGTACACACAGTTAACTTACTATAATACCCTCCGTCATAGGAAGGGGTGTAATAACTTTGTCATTGTGTTTTTAACACATCGGAATATTGGTCAAGGACTCCATAATGTATAGGGTGATGGTGAAATTCTGAGTCCATCTAGCGATTTTCTTCCGTCCGTCTGTTGAATTCACGCTAAATCCCGAACGAAATAAGCTTTCGACCTGAAACATGGCACAGGTAATTGTTACTGATGTAGTTCGGATACCCTATCGAACCACTCTATGGCCCCTAACAATAATGCCAAAAGTGTTCCACATCGGTCCATAATTATATATAGCCCCCATATAAACCGATCCCCAGATAGGGCTTGCGGACCCTTTAGTAGAAGCAAATTTCATCTCATCCTCTTTAATTTTTCACTTAAAATGACCAAAAACATAATTTCCAAGACATGTCGAAAAAACTTCATCGGATGAGGAAACAATTGATAGAGGATCTCGAGATGCGCTTCAAAAGAAATGGTTGCTGTTGATCCGCAACCATTTCTTTTGAAGCGCATCTCGAGATCCTATTTTTTTTTTTTTTTTTTGAGAAACCAGTAACAATCGTATATATTGGTTCAAATTAAGACTACCTCCTCAATTAGCGTCATTTCTTATAAAATATTTATCTCAAAGATAATCCAATTGCTCTTGGCTGATCAAATTTACACTTACGGTTCACCCATATTTACCAGTCGCTATACGAGGGCAGTTCGAAAACTTCTTACTTCTTAAACAGAAAAAAGTTAAGTGTTTTGGAAACTTCCATTTCTGTTATGAACACATGTTAAATTTTGTTTCGATCTGACAACTCCTTCATATAGAAACAGGTGTTCAAAAAAGACGCATCCGCAATTTTTTTACAATGGAAAAATTAGAAATGCGTGCTGTCATTAAATATTTACCTAAAAAAGGTTTATCGGGACAAGAAATTCATAATGATATGGTGAATGTGTTAGGTGAAAGTGCTCCTTCATATGCAACAGTAAAAAATTGGGTTGCTGAATTTAAACGTGGTCGTACAAGCACTGAAGATGAACCACGTAGTGGACGTCCAAAAACAGCAACAACAACAGAAATTGTAGCCAAAGTGCATGATATGGTATTAAATGATCGACGAATAAAAGTGCGTGAAATTGCTAATATCATGGGCATCTCAAATGATCGAGTCCATTTAATTTTGCATGAAGAACTACAGATGAAAAAGCTTTCTGCAAGATGGGTGCCGCATTTGTTAACAGTCGATAAAAAACGGATAAGAATGAACATTTCTCAAGCTTGTTTGGATCGTTTTAAGCGAAAATGGATTTTAAATGTCGTTTCATAACTGTTGACGAGACATGGATCCACCACTATACTCTAGAGACAAAAGAACAATCCAAACAATGGACTGAAGCTGGAGGAAGTGCCTCAAAAAAGGCAAAAACAATTCAATCGGCTGGTTTTTTGGGACTTCGAAGGTATTTTATTGATTGACTATCTGCAAAAGAGTAAAACAATAAATTCAGAGTACTATTGCAACCTTTTGGATCAATTAAATGTACAAATTCGAGAAAAACGTCCTGCCTTACAACACAAAACAATATTTTTTCATCAAGACAACGCATCAGCGCACAAGAGTGTTTTAATAATGGCTAAAATCAACGAATTAAAGTACGAGTTGCTTGACCCACCCACCTTATTCTCCTGATTTAGCTCCCAATGACTTTTACTTGTCCCCAAATCTAAAAAATTGCTTGCTGGCAAGCGTTTTACCTCAAATGAAGATGCAATTACAGTTGTAAACCACTATTTTGAAGACCTTGAGGAAAACTATTTTAATCAAGGGATAGAATTGCTAGAAAAGCGTTGGACTAAGTGTATTGAAGTTTCAGGAGATTATATTGAAAAATAAAAATATTTTTGAAAAACTAACTATTCTGTTTCATTGATAGGCTAAGAAGTCTCCCAACCGCCCTCGTAATGGATAGGATGGTATGACTTTCTATGTTTCGTACAAATTTGAATGTTTTACGATTTTTCTTGCCTATTCCTTTGGGTGGGTTGCTAGCCTAGCTGTCTGGGTGCATCTATCTTTGCAAGTTTTGTCAGTCGTGCCTTTACATTTTTCACATGACGCCTGGCAAAGATAACAAATTGGTCATTTGACATTTGAAATGAATGTTGAACGAATGTAAAATGTTGTTGCATATTTTGTAAACTCCTCCATAGGAAAATGCCAACAACTATTTTGGCTGATATCGTACTGCCATTGCTGCTGCTGCTGCTGCTTCTATTACGAAAAAAGGAAGGGAAAACAAAAACATGATATCAGTTTCTGCCCCCCATTATGTCTGTCCGATGGGATGCATTATTAAATTTGAACATTGTGGAGCAGCATATTTTCGTAACTGATCCCTTCCATACTCCATTCCCGTTGGAATGAAAGCAAAGTTTATAAGATATCAAAACATCATAAGGCAAGGCAGCAGATATGATGTTGGGGAACACTTTCGAGGTTGGCACAGTATTGTGGTAAAAAATAGAAATAAAAGACAGTTAAACAATTCACATTACAAAATATTCTTCAAATAATCCATATTTTCTAAATTTCAAAATAAAAAATTTTTAACTAAAGAACGAAATCCTCAAAATAAGTATATGAACCTATATAGGAACCTTGTTTGTCTTTAATCGAAAGATGCAATGCTTCAGTTAAGTTAAAAATTATTTCTTTAAATAAAAAATTTTTTTTCTTTACTTTTCAAAGATTCGTGTACTAAATTTAAAGAAGAAAATTCTTAAATCAAAGATTATGGACTAAACTTAGGTTGCACAATTTTACATACTAGATCAATATTTTTCAGTGTACTTTTCATTTTCAGTATGTGCCATTTACCCGAAGTGTTAGTTGCGAACAGCTGCTTTAAAAGCAATAAAGTAAAGGTTTTGCACCGCTTTTTGCTCTGGTGATGAAGGGTGGATACACTACGACAATACCAAGCAAAAATGTCATATAGTTACCCCAGACATATCTCAACATCGAGACGACATGGCCGAATATTCATGTAGAAAAGCATTGGTAACCATGCGGTAGAAAAAAAGGCGAGGATCCTCCTTTTTAGCCATTCTTGGATGTTGCACTAAAAAAAGCAAGTCCGGTTCCAAAGATTTTTTCTTTGACCGTAGTACAATCGTTAGCATGCCCGCCTTGTATTCTATCCCCGCTTCGACCGAACACTACATTCAATAATTGTGAATAATTTTTCAGAATTATTAAAGGCAAATTGACCTTAGCCCAACAAAATTTTCCTTCGTGTAAATCGAATGACTTAATTATAAGGATAAACCGGCTTTATTGAAAAGTTTATCGAATAGATTTTTTACTGTTTGGTAGATTGGAAGAATTCTTGATGATTTGGTAGATTTTGCAAAATATTCCTCTCTAAACATTTTCTATAGAAATAAAAGTTCAACAAAATTTTCTATATAAAATTGGGACAAATTTTTGAAAAAAATTTCGACAGAATTTTCCAAAGAAATACAATTTTGGAATATATAAAATAAAATTTTGTCCAAATTTTCTATGGAAATAAAATTGTGGCAAAATTTTCTATGGAAATAAAATTTTGGCCAAATTTTCTTTAGAACTAAAATTTTGGCAAAATTTTCTAGAGAAATAAAATTTTGGCAAAATTTTCTATAGAAATAAAATGTTGGCCAAATTTTCTATAGAAATAAAATTTGCCCAAATTTTCTATGGAAATAAAATTGTGGCAAAATTTTCTATGGAAATAAAATTTTGCCCAAATTTTCTTTAGAAATAAAATTTTGGCAAAATTTTCTATAGAAATAAAATTTTAGCAAAATTTTCTATAGAAATAAAATTTTGGCAAAATTTTCTATAGAAATAAAATTTTTGCAAAATTTTCTATAGAAATACAAGTTTTGCAAAATTTTTTATAGAAATAAATTTTTCGCAAAATTTTCTATAGAAATAAAATTTGCCCAAATTTTCTATGGAAATAAAGTTGTGGCAAAATTTTCTATGGAAATAAAATTTTGACCAAATTTTCTTTAGAAATAAAATTTTGCCCACATTTTCTATGGAAATAAAATTTTGGCAAAATTTTCTATAGAAATAAAATTTTGGCCAAATTTTCTTTAGAAATAAAATTTTGGCAAAATTTTCTATAGAAATACAAGTTTTGCAAAATTTTTTATAGAAATAAAATTTTGGCAAAATTTTCTATAGAAATAAAATTTGCCCAAATTTTCTATGGAAATAAAATTGTGGCAAAATTTTCTATGGAAATAAAATTTTGGCCAAATTTTCTTTAGAAATAAAATTTTGGCAAAATTTTATTAGAAATAAAATGTTGGCTAAATTTTCTTTAGAAATAAAATTTTTGCAAAATTTTCTTTAGAACTAAAATTTTGGCAAAATTTTCTATAGAAATAAAATTTGCCCAAATTTTCTATGGAAATAAAATTGTGGCAAAATTTTCTATGGAAATAAAAGTTTGGCAAAATTTTCTATAGAAATAAAATTTTGGCAAAATTTTCTATCGAAATAAAATTTTGGCCAAATGGCAAAATTTTCTAAGAAATACAATTTTGGCAAAATTTTATATAGAAATAAAATTTTTGCCAAATTTTCTTTAGAATTAAATTTTGGTAAAATTTTCTATAGAAATAAAATGTTGGCAAAATTTTCAATAGAAACACAATTTTTTTCTATAAAAATAAAATGTTGCCCACATTTTCTATGGAAATAAAATTTTGGCAAAATTTTCTATAGAAATAAAATTTTGGCCAAATTTTCTTTAGAAATAAAATTTTGGCAAAATTTTCTATAGAAATAAAATGTTGGCCAAATTTTCTTTAGAAATAAAATTATTGCAAAATTTTCTTTAGAACTAAAATTTTGGCAAAATTTTCTATAGAAATAAAATTGTGGCAAAATTTTCTAGGAAATACAATTTTGGCAAAATTTTATATAGAAATAAAATTTTGGCCAAATTTTCTATAGACAACAGATGTTGGCAAAATTTTCTACAGAAAACAGATGTTGGCAAAGTTTTCTATAGAAATAAAATTTTGCCCAAATTTTCTATAAAAATAAAATTTTGGCAAAACTTTCTATAGAAATAATTTTTTTGCTAAATTTTCTATAGAAAACAGATGTTGGCAAATTTTTCTAAAGAAAACAGATTTTGACAAAATTTTCCTCGAAATAAAATTGTGGCAAAATTTTCTATAGAAATAAAATTTTGGCAAAATTTTCTATAGAAACAAAATTTTGGCAAAATTTTCTATAGAAATCAAATTGTGGCACAATTTTGTATAGAAATAAAATTGTGTTAAAATTTTCTATAGAAATAATATTTTGGCCAAATTTTCTTTAGAAATAAAATTTTGGCAACATTTTCTTTAGAAATACAATTGTGGCAAAATTGTCTATAGAAATACAATTTTGGAAAAATTTTATATAGAAATAAAATTTTGCCCATATTTTCTATAGAAATAAAATTTTGCCAAAATTTTCTATAGAAATAAAACGTTGGCAAAATTTTCTATATATATTGCCACAAAATGTTGTATAGAAATAAAATTGTGGCAACACTTTCTATATAAATAATATTTTGGCCAAATTTTCTATAGAAATAAAATTTTGAAAAAATGTTCTATAGAAATAACATTTTTAAAAAATTTTCAATAGTAGATTTTTTGTTTGATAGATTTTCTGTCTAGACGCCATCCTGGAAATTTCTAGCAAATTCGAGAATTTTCGACAATTATCAAAAGGTCACAGCATGATTAATCTCGACGTATGTAGAAACTTTCAAGTAAATCGGTTAAGCCGTTTAAGCTCATATATAAACTCTGAATGATGTCTGTCAAATTGTCTTTTGGAATCATGGAGCCACCGTGGTGCAATGGTTAGCATGCCCGCCTTGCATACACAAGCTCGTGGGTTCGATTCCTGCTTCGACCGAACACCAAAAAGTTTTTCAGCGTTGGATTATCCCACCTCAGTAATGCTGGTGACATTTCAGAGCGTTTCAAAGCTTCTCTAAGTGGTTTCACTGCAATGTGGAACGCCGTTCGGACTCGGCTATAAAAAGAGGTCCCTTGTCATTGAGCTTAACATGGAATCGGGCAGCACTTAGTGAAAAGAGAGAAGTCTATGTTTGGATATAGCCCCCAGATCCATATTCCAATTTGATTTCTTAAAATAATGAAAGCCACATTTTTTAAAGATTTGCTTGAAATTTCACATCTACAGGTATTTTAATGTCGTGAGGAGCTATACGAAATTTGGAATATACCAGGTCATTTATAATCCCCTATAGAATATAGAAGGGTTCCTAGTTTTTTTTTTTAAGTTTCATCTCATACTCCTACTGAGTACACTGTATAATTCTTTTTTTTAACTTTTAACCCTATTCCTGAATGCCTGGCTACATTTCATAGGAGTGCATAATAAATGCACGCTTAGCTATATGGTTCAAAAAATGAAAATGTAATTTAAATTTTTTTCATTGCTCCAGCTACAGCTTCAGCACTAATTCCAGGTGGATACGTAAAAATGATAATAATCTCTACTCCACACATGCGGGAAGGGGATAAGTACCTAGATACCAACGTGAATTGGATGCAAGGCAAAGAAACAAAAGCAAATGAGACCTGATCTATGTAGTCGGAGGAATACTTGGACAGAAAAAAATTTGACATTCTAGTATAGCATAATAGAGATTTCCTACAGAGAGATTGGCATTAGGCCAAATATGTGATATCCATATGAAAGCTATATAGAAAGAAGTAAATACGACCGAAAGTTCGTCCAAGCCGAATCTTAGAACCCTCCACCATGGATTGCATATCAAATTCTACTAAAGACTATCATATATACAATCGAATTACTTGGGGTGTGGTAAATCTTGCCGATGGTAAGGTATCCTAAAACTTCTTGACTAACTAATTTATAAAATGTTAGTTAGTCTATATGTAGTCTATGTCAGACAAAACAAGTATATGTTATACAGCTGTAAGTTCGGCCGGGCCGAGTCGTAAATACCCACCACCATGATAATATATAGTTACCTTTGAAAACTCATCATCGTAGCTGGTTGCTACACGCTCACAAAAAATCGCTTCTGTAACATATACTCCCAAACATATTTTGCTTCAAGCATATACATTTTTGGCTATTGCCCAAACATTTATATGTTTGATCTCTTCCAATATATAATATGTTTGAAAGCATATTGGTCTAAACAATATATGTTTGGGTAGTCAATTTCCAAACATTTTGTATTTTTGCATCCAAATTCAATAATGTTGTCTTCCAAAAAACAATATGTTATTATGTGAACATATAATATGTTTGGAAGCATTTTGCACCCAAAAATATTAAATGCTTAAAAAAATTCTCCCAAACAATATTGTGCTCAAAATTTTACTTATTTATTTATATATTTACAATCATAATGAATTATGAAAATAAACAGGTAATATAGGTGCTAACAACATAGGTTTTCGACCTGAATGCTCAAAATTTTGTTTCTGCCCAATTGTATATTCCCCGACATCTTTCTCACTTCCACGAGATTTTTTAGTTCTTAGCACCTTTTTCTGTAATACAAACATTGTAGAAGAAATTATTCAATTTTATGATTTTTTTATTTTAATTTTACCTTTTGCCGGACGGGGATTCGAACAGCGGACCACACAGTTTGTAAGGATCAAAGAAGTAGCTGATCAATTGCCCAAGGAAAAATAAAATGTTAATTTTGTAATAACAAGCAACAACCACCAACTTAATTCAATATCGCTCCCTGTTAAATAGCGCTCCAATCTACTAAACACATATATGTTTATAGGCTATTTCTAAATTAATATATGTTTGCATTCAAGCATATTATATTTACAAACATTTTATGTCCCAAACATTATATGTTCTAACATATTAACATATATGTCCCAAACATGTTATGCTAGTTTATGAACATTATATGCTTGCACTCAAAAATATTGTGTTTAAAAATTTGTGTTCCAAACATATAATGTTTATAGCCAAACATATGAAAAACAGTCTTTTTCAACCGTGTAGATTATATATGGAATGATAATATATAGAAGCCCAAGAAGTAAACTCGGGAGATCGGTCTATATAGGGGCTCTACCATAACATGAACCGCCACACAATTTTCGACACACCCATTTGTGGTCCTAAAATTTCGGGTAAATCGGATTGAAAATACAGATTCTAGAAGCCCAAGAAGTAAAATCGGAAGATCGTTCGATATAGGGGCTGTACCAAAACATTGACCGATGCAAACTATTTCTGAAAACCTATTTATAGTCCTAAAGAAGTAAAATGAGGAGATCGGTCTATATGGGGGCTATACCAAAACATGGACCTATACTCAACGTTTTCTCCACACACCTATTGTGGTCCCAAAATACCTCTAGACTTTAAATTTCAGGAAAATAAAATTGATAATACGGTTTAAAAAAAGACCAAGAAGTAAAATCGGGAGATCGATCTATATGGGGGCTATACCAAACCATGGACCGATAAGCACGACAGGTCGGCACACCTATTTATGGTCCTAAAATACCTCTAGATTTCCCGTTTCAGACAAATCGGATAGATAATACGGTTTGTAGAATGCGGTTCTAGAGTCACAGTGGACTGAATAGTCTAAGTGAGGCTGAATCTTAATCGGGCTGCCACTTTAACCTAACGTAAAGGGTGATAAGTTCAAAATTTGGTCAATATAAACTTGACGTATTTCTTTCAATTTTGCGTTTAAAAAACCTGAACACCCCTCATTTTGAAGGTGTGTGTGTAGAATGTTGCTCCTATTTTGATTTTGGAATTCACTCTTCAGTCGTCAAAATGCCGTCCAAGCAAGAAGAGCAGCGTATCAAAATTTTGCTCGCGCATCGCGAAAATCCGAGCTACTCGCACGCAAAGCTGGCAAAATCGCTAAAAGTTGCCAAATCATCCGTTTCAAATGTAATTAAAGTGTTTGGGGAACGTTTGTCGACAGCCAGGAAGTCTTGATCGGGGGGAAATCGAAAACCGGAAGCCGCTGAGACGACAAAGAGAGTTGCCGGTAGTTTCAAGCGAAACCCTAACCTCTCTCTCCGAGATGGCACAAATAAGCTGGGTGTATCGTCTACAACCGTGCATCGAGCCAAAAAACAAGCCGGACTACCGACTTACAAGAAGGTAGTGACTCCAAATCGCGATGATAAACAAAATACGACGGCCAAAGCGCGATCCCGGAGGCTGTACACGACGATGCTGACGAAGTTTGACTGCGTGGTAATGGACGACGAAACCTACGTCAAAGCCGACTACAAGCAGCTTCCGGGACAGGAGTTTTATACGGCAAAAGGAAGGGGAAAGGTAGCAGATATTTTCAAGCACATAAAACTGTCAAAGTTCGCAAAGAAATATCTGGTTTGGCAAGCCATCTGTACATGTGGCTTGAAAAGCAGCATTTTCATAGCTTCCGGGACTGTCAACCAAGAAATTTACGTGAAAGAGTGTTTGAATAAACGTCTGCTGCCTTTCCTGAAGAAACACGGTTGTTCCGTACTGTTTTGGCCGGATTTGACATCTTGCCATTACGGTAAAAAGGCCATGGAGTGGTACGCCGCCAACAACGTGCAGGTGATTCCCAAGGACAAGAACCCTCCCAATACGCCAGAGCTCCGCCCAATTGAAAAATACTGGGCTATTGTCAAGCGGAACCTAAAGAAGACCAAAAAACTGCTAAGGACGAGCAGCAGTTCAAGGCAAACTGGCTTTCTGCGGCGAAGAAGGTGGACAAGGTGGCTGTACAAAATCTGATGGCAGGTGTCAAGCGCGAGGCCCGGCAATTCGGATTTGGAAAAGCGAAAGCCTAACTGAATATGTTTCCTGAATTTTATACTAATTGAACTTGAACAAGTATAAACGACCGTAAGTTCGGCCAGGCCGAATCTTATGTACCCTCCACCATGGATTGCGTAGAAACTTCTACGAAAGACTGTCATCCACAATCGAATTACTTGGGTTGTGGTATCTTAAATCGTTTTCTAAATTGTGAGTTAGTCCATACGTGGTATACATTAGACAAAAAAAGTATGTGTAGGTAATTACGAATAGATATGGGCTTTTGGGGATCGCTTATATGGGGACTATATACAATTATTGATATGGATCTGAGGTCTATATATAACTATAGACCGATATGGACCTAGGTAGGCATGGTTGTTAACGGCCATATACTAGCACAATGTACCAAATTTCAACTGACTCGGATGAAATGTGCTCCTCCAAGAGGCTCCAAAACCAAATCTCGGGATCGGTTTATATGGGGGCTATATGTGATTATGGGCTGATATGGACCACTTTCGGCATGGTTGTTAAATATCATATACTACTACCACGTACAAAATTTAAACCAGATCGGATAAATGTTGCTTCTCCAAAAGGCACCGGAGGTCAAATCTGGGGATCGGTTTATATGGGTGCTATATATAATTATGGACTGATATGAACCAATTCCTGCATGGTTGTTGGATACCATATACTGACACCACGTACCAAATTTCAACTGAATCAGATGAATTTTGGTCTTCCAAGAGGCTCCGGAGTTCAAATATAGTAATCGGTTTATATGGGGGCTATATATAATTATGGACCGATGTGGACCAATTTTTGCATGGTTGTTAGAGACCATATACTAACACCATGTACCAAATTTCAGCCGGATCGGATGAAATTTGCTTCTCTTAGATGCCTCGCAAGCCAAATCGGGGGATCGGTTTATATGGGGGCTATATATAATTATGGACCGATGTGGACCAATTTTCGCATGGTTGTTAGAGACCGTATACTTACACCATGTACCAAATTTCAGCCGGATCGGATGAAATCTGCTTCTTTTAGAGGCCTCGCAAGCCAAATCGGGGGATCGATTTATATGGGGGCTATATATAATTATGGACCGATGTGAACCAATTTTTGCATGGTTGTTAGAGACCATATACCAACATCATGTACCAAATTTCAGCCGGATCGGATGAAATTAGCTTCTGTTTTAGGCTCCGCAAGCCAAATCTGGGGATCAGTTTATATGGGGGCTATATATAATTATGGACCGATGTGGACCAATTTTTGCATGGTTGTTAGAGACCATATACCAACATCATGTACCAAATTTCAGCCGGATCGGATGAAATTTGCTTCTCTTAGAGGCCTCGCAAGCCAAATTTGGGGGTCCGTTTATATGGGGGCTATACGTAAAAGTGGACCGATATGGCCCATTTACAATACCATCCGACCTACATCAATAACAACTACTTGTGCCAAGTTTCAAGTCGATAGCTTGCTTCGTTCGGAAGTTAGCGTGATTTCAACAGACGGACGGACGGACAGACATGCTCATATCGACTCAGAATTTCACCACGACCCAGAATATATATACTTTATGGGGTCTTAGAGCAATATTTCGATGTGTTACAAACGGAATAACAAAGTTAATATACCCCCCATCCTATGGTGGAGGGTATAAAAAGAAATTTAATTAGATTTTTTAAATAAACGATTTCACCGATTTACACGCGTTTTCCCTTGACCAAATTTTGACCATATCACCCTTTAACTTTCTAGAAGCCCAAGAAGTAAAATCAGGAGATCAGTCTATAATGGGGCTATACCAAAATTTGAACCGATACATTCCATTTTCGACACACCCGTTTATGGTCTTAAAATACCTCTAGATTTCCAATATCAGGCAAATCGGGTAGAATACAGTTTCTAGACTCCCAAGAAGTAAAATCGTGAGATCAGTCTATATGGGGGGCTATATCAAAACATGGTCCGATACTGACCATTTCCGGCACACCTATTGACGGTCCCAAACTGCCTCGGAATTTCCAATTTCAGGCAAATCGGATAGAAAATACGAATTCTAGAAGCCTAAGACCCCAAATCGGGGTTCGGTTTATATGGGGTCTACATCAAAACCTGGACCGATATAGCCCATCTTCGAACTTGACCTGCCTGTAAACAAAAAACAAATTTGTGCCGCTTTTCAGGACGATAGCGCCATTATTGAAAATTTTAGCGTGATTACAACAGACAGACAGACGGACATGGTTATATCGTCTTAGAATTTCTCCCTGATCAAGAATATATATATACTTGATATAGTCGGAAATTGATATTTCGATGTGTTACAAACGAAATGACTTATTATACCCCCATCACCATTCTATGGTGGTGGGTAAATAATGCCAAATTAAATATCTATATAAGCCAATTTAGTTCGTCATCGGTTTATATTGAGGAGTCTATAAATAATTATGAACTAAGCATGAGGTTACAACAGACCACCGCGCATCACATATATCCCCATCGTATATACCCCCGCCCCCACCCCTTTTTGAGATACACCATCATCATCATCTATAAACTGTGTTATTTTTCCAGCAAATTTTCCCATCACCGTTTGACATACCTAATTTCATTTTAAATGTGAGCTACAGTATGAATGGGTGTTTCGAAGGATATGAATTATAATTGCAACTAGGAATAGGGAATTAGGATACGTACTCTAGTATGCAAGGATGACTGTCAGGGCATTTGTCTGCCATTAGAGCTTTTGCATGTTCATTTGTACTGGTCTCGTTGCAGAACAAAATAAATAAAAAAAACTCTAAGAGTGTAGAAAATTGCATAATTTGCAATGCTTTAAATGTTCTTATTTCGTTCTCAGAGAATCCAGGGGAAAACACTATTGCAAAACAAAAATAATTTTCCCCTTTATTCCATGTCATAGGTTTCAAAGTGGAGACAAGTCGAGAAGTTTATGTGGTAAACAATGCAAATTTGACAGTTGATATTATTCATGTGAAATTCGTTGCCTTAAGTTTGTGATTAAAATGTCATTTAAGCTATTATTTTGTGGCTCATCCTCCTCCCTTCTCTCTCGCTCTTTGGCATGTCGTCATTAGCATAGTCGCCTATTCTGGAATTGGATAATCATTCCATAGAATTTTTTCAGGAATTCAAATATGCAAGCATATGAATGGTATTGTGTCTTCGTGTATGGCGGTTGAGAAAATCATACATACTATGCTCTTCCAAATGACATCTTTGGAAATTGCTTCTAGAGGGCTTCGAGTATCTAAATGATTACAGGGTGTGGAAACACGAAAAGGATTTTTTTCGGAAATTTGTTTTTGGTTTTTCAAACACGGTGGTCACTTAATAATCTACCAAAATTTCGTGATAATTTGACCAAAAATCTACCAAATATAATAAATCAAATTTTAAGTTTTTCATAAAATTTTTGTGGATTGAATTGAATTATGAATTTGTGTTTGGACAAAAAAAAGTAAAATTACAACTTCCACCAAAAATAAGCAGTTACTATGTAATATTGCAAGGTTTGTGTAAAAATATATAACAACAAATTTAGAAATTTTTGAACAGATTGATTAATCCCCATATTGAAAAACCTACTGTTACACGCAAAAAATATTTTTTTTCTCCCAAACGAAATTTTAGACAAACAAAGATCGTTTCTCATTTGCTTTTCACTGTAAGGAAGTTTATTTGGAAGAAAAGTATATACTTTTTGTGATAAACGTTTATTCTTTTCCAGGATGTAAAAACAATTTCATAAAGACTAACTAAAAAAAAAATAAAAAATATTTTCTTGCTAATTGCATTTTCCCTCACATCTTTCTCACTTCCACGAGGTTTTTTAGTTCTTAAATAACATAGCACCTTTTTCTGTAATACAAACAATGTACAAGAAATTATTCGATTTTATAATTATACCTTTCACCACTACTGTGGTACAGGGTATAATAAGTTTGTGCATTTGTATGTAACGCCAAGAAGGAAAAGTCTGAGACCCATCGTTTAGTATACCGATCGTCTTAGAATTAAATTCTGAGTCGATTTAGCGATATCCGTCTGTCTGTCTGTTCATGTATTTTTGTGCGACCTGTACGGTCGCAGTTTAAGTCCGATCGTCCTCAAATTTGGCATAGGGTCGTTTTTTGGAACAAAGACAATCGCTATTGATTTTGGAAAAAATCGGTTCAGATTTAGATATAGCTGCCATATCTATTTATCCCCGATCTGGTCATAATTGGCGTGTTTATCAACCGATGTTCTTCAAATTCAGTACATCCTAATATTTTATGAGTCTCGAAAGACTTGCAAAATATCAGCTAAATCGGTTCAGATTTAGATATAGCTCCCATATATATCTTTCGTCCGATTTAGACTCATATGACCACAGAGGCCAATCTTTTACTCCGATTTATTTGAAATTTTGCAGAGGGAGTAGAAATAGCATTGTAGCTATGCGTGCCAAATTTGGTTGAAATCGGTTCAGATTTAGATATAGCTCCCATATATAGCTTTCGCCCGATTTACACTCATATAACCACAGAGGCCAATTTTTTGCTCCGATTTAGTTGAAATTTTGCACAGGGAGTAGAAATAGCATTGTAGCTATGCGTGCCAAATTTGGTTGAAATCGGTTCAGATTTAGATATAGCTCACATATATATGTTTTTCTGATTTCGACAAAAATGGTCAAAATACCAACATTTTCCTTGTAAAATCGCCAATGCTTAGGCGAAAAGTTGTAAAAATGAGCCTAATTTTCCTTAACTTACATATATATCGAGCGATAAATCATAAATAAACTTTTGCGAAGTTTCCTTAAAATTGCTTCAGATTTAAATGTTTCCCATATTTTTATACCCTGCGCCACACTGTGGAACAGGGTATTATAAGTTAGTGCATATGTTTGTAACACCCAGAAGGAGATGAGATAGACACATGGTGTCTTTGGCAATAATGCTCAGGGTGGGTCCCTGAGTCGATATAATCATGTCCGTCTGTCCGTCCGTCCGTCTGTCTGTGAACACATTTTTGTGATCAAAGTCTAGGTCGCAATTTAAGTCCAATCGCCTTCAACTTTGGAACATGTTCCTAATTTTGGTCAGAATAGAACCCTATTGATTTTGGAAGAAATCGGTTCAGATTTAGATATAGCTCCCATATATATCTTTCGCCCGATATGCACTAATATGGACCCAGCAGCCAAAGTTTTATACCGATTTGCTTGAAATTTTGTACAAACATAACACTTAGTCGTATAGTCAAGTGTGCAAAATTTGATTGAAATCGGTTCAGATTTAGATATAGCTCCCATATATATCTTTCGCCCGATATGGACTTATATGGCCACAGAAGCCAGAGTTTTGGCCCGATTAGCTTGAAATTTTGCACTAGGAGTACAATTAGTAATATAGTCATGTGTGCCAAATTTGATTGAAATCGGTTCAGATCTAGATATAGCTTCCATATATATTTTTCGCTCGATATGGACTTATATGGCCCCAGAAGCCAGATTTTTGGCTGAATTTGGTTGAAATTTTACACAGGGAGTAGATTTGACATTGTAGCTATGCGTGCTAAATTTGGTTGAAATCGATTCAGATTTAGATATAGCTCCCATATATAGTTTTCGCCCGATTTACATTCATATGACCACAGAGGCCAATTTTTTACTCCGATTTAGTTGAAATTTTGCACAGGGAGTAGAATTAGCATTGTAGCTATGCGTGCCAAATTTGGTTGAAATCGGTTCAGATTTAGATATAGCTCCCATATATGTGTTTTTCTGATTTCGACAAGAATGGTCAAAATGCCAACATTTTCCTTGTAAAATCGCCACTGCTTAGTCCAAAAGTTGTAAAAATGACTCTAATTTTCCTAAACTTCTAATACATATATATCGAGCGATAAATCATAAATAAACTTTTGCGAAGTTTCCTTAAAATTGCTTAAGATTTAAATGTTTCCCATATTTTTTACTAACATTGTGTTCCACCCTAGTTTTTACTAACATTGTGTTCCACCCTAGTGCATTAGCCGACTTAAATTTTGAGTCTATAGATTTTGTAGAGGTCTGTTAAATTCTGTCCAGTTCGAGTGATATTTAAATGTATGTATTTGGGACAAACCTTTATATATAGCACCCAACACATTTGACGGATGTGATGTGGTATCGAAAATTTATATATACAAAGTGGTGCAGGGTATAATAAGTCGGCCCCGCCCGACTTTAGACTTTCCTTACTTGTTTTTTACTAACATTGTGTTCCACCCTAGTGCATTAGCCGACTTAAATTTTGAGTCTATAGATTTTATAGCCCCCAACACATTTGACGGATGTGATATGGTATCGAAAATTTAGATCTACAAAGTGGTGCAGGGTATAATATAGTCGGCCCGCCCGACTTTATACTTTCCTTATTTGTTTTTTTTTTTTTTTAATTTTACCTTTCGCCTGGACGGAGATTCGAAACGCGGACCATGCAATTTGTAAGCCAACACACTATCCACTGGGCTACGTAGCTGTTATTGACATCAACAGTCAAACAGTTATATTTATATAGCATCGTTTTCGGCGGCCACGAGCCGATTAAACTAATTTTATTTAACAGAAACATAAATTTAGTTGGGCACCGTGCAGCAATGGTTGGTACATCCGACCACCGTGGTGCAATGGTTAGCATGCCCGCCTTGCATACACAAGGTCGTGGGTTCGATTCCTGCTACGACCGAACACCAAAAAGTTTTTCAGCGGTGGATTATCCCACCTCAGTAATGCTGGTGACATTTCTGAGGGTTTCAAAGCTTCTCTAAGTGGTTTCACTGGAATGTGGAACGCCGTTCGGACTCGGCTATAAAAAGGAGGTCCCTTGTCATTGAGCTTAACATGGAATCGGGCAGCACTCAGTGATAAGAGAGAAGTTCACCACTGTGGTATCACAATGGACTGAATAGTCTAAGTGAGCCTGATACATCGGGCTGCACATAACCTAACCTAACCTAACCTACATCCGACTTGCATACCAAGGGTCGTGGGTTCGATCCCTGCTTCGATCGAACACCAAAGTTTTTTTTTCATATCTGGAATATGTTCGGAAGATTCCGAAAAGATGTTCAACATTACATACTACTATATTATATTTTTACTAGGAAACTGTAAAATGTGTCTTATTAAAGCGTTAAAGTCAGAAAAGAACAGTGCTTGATATAAACTGTGTTGTTGGTTCAAAAATAATCTTTTATTGAAAAATTAAAAATTTTGTAACAAACGATTTTGGTTTTTTTTTTTTTTTTAATTTTCGAAGAAATTCAAAAAACTCTAACAAAAGCAAAACGTTTTCGGTACACGTTTTCCAAACGTTTTTTTTTCTTTGCGTGTACCACATAAATTTTTTCGATAAAATGTCAGTAAATTGTTATGAATATAGGTATAAATATTTCGGTCAGAAGCATCCTCATGCAACATTTCAGAAATAAAGACTGCTTGTAGCCCCAAAAATCTCCTTTTAAAGTGGAATAGTCTATATCATCCCGTGTCTCTGTAAAGGGTGATACGGTCGAAATTTGGTCAAGGGAAAACGCGTGTAAATCGGTGAAATCGTTTATTTAAAAAATCAAATTAATTTTTTTTTTTCAAGTTGAATTAGTATAAAATTCAGGAAAAATATTCAGTTAGGCTTTCGCTTTTCCAAATCTGAATTGCCGGGCCTCACGCATGACACCTGCCATCAGATTTTGTACAGGCACCTTGTCCACCTTCTTCGCCGCAGAAAGCCAGTTTGCCTTGAACTGCTGCTCGTCCTTAGCAGTTTTTTTGGTCTTCTTTAGGTTCCGCTTGACAATAGCCCAGTATTTCTCAATTGGGCGGAGCTCTGGCGTGTTGGGAGGGTTCTTGTCCTTGGGAACCACCTGCACGTTGTTGGCGGCGTACCACTCCATGGCCTTTTTACCGTAATGGCAAGATGCCAAATCCGGCCAAAACAGTACGGAACAACCGTGTTTCTTCAGGAAAGGCAGCAGACGTTTATTCAAACACTCTTTCACGTAAATTTCTTGGGTGACAGTCCCGGAAGCTATGAAAATGCTGCTTTTCAAGCCACAGGTACAGATGTTTTGCCAAACCAGATATTTCTTTGCGAACTTTGACAGTTTTATGTGCTTGAATATATCTGCTACCTTTTCCCTTCCTTTTGCCGTATAAAACTCCTGTCCCGGAAGCTGCTTGTAGTCGGCTTTGACGTAGGTTTCGTCGTCCATTACCACGCAGTCAAACTTCGTCAGCATCGTCGTGTACAGCCTCCGAGATCGCGCTTTGGTCGATGCACGGCTGTAGACGATACACCCAGCTTATTTGCGGCATCTCGGAGAGAGAGGTTAGGGTTTCGCTTGAAACTACCGGCAACTCTCTTTGTCGTCTCAGCGGCTTCCGGTTTTCGATTTCCCCCCGATCCAGACTTCCTGGCTGTCGACAAACGTTCCCCAAACACTTTAATTACATTTGCAACGGTTGATTTGGCAACTTTTAGCGATTTTGCCAGCTTTGCGTGCGAGTAGCTCGGATTTTCGCAATGCGCGAGCAAAATTTTGATACGCTGCTCTTCTTGCTTGGACGGCATTTTGACAACTGAAGAGTGAATTCCAAAATCAAAATAGGAGCAACATTCTACACACACAGACCTTCAAAATGAGGGGTGTTCAGGTTTTTTTAAATGCAAAATTTAAAGAAATACGTCAAGTTTATATTGACCAAATTTTGACCGTATCACCCTTTATTGAAATTCGTCAAATATAATTTTAATAGAAGAGTAATAGAGATCTCTTCGTCGAAGCAGAACATTTTGAAAAATCTACCAAAACGCCAACAATTCTACCAATCTATTAAACAGAAGAAAAAATCTACCATTTTTGCTGGAATTCTATCAAATGTGGCGAAGTTCTTCTAAAGGCACAACTTTAAAAACACTTCCAAAAATGTCCTCCCAAAGATGTTCTTTATTTTAACTGTAGAGTAAATTTTTTATAACTCGCTTTTTTTCATATTTTTAATAGGATATTTAAAAATTTTTTGTTTCAAATGCGTTAAAAACAGATTAAGAATTAATAAAATGGTAGAAATTATTATAATTTTGCCGAAAAAAATACTAAATACTTTCTATAAAAATTGTGAATTTTTCAAAATATTTGATTTTAAACATTCAAGACACGCATTCAAGACAATGCATTAGACATCATTTAAAATTAAAATTTAAAAATTAGTTATTTGTCAAAATATCACAAAATTTCTTAATTCTCATCCAAAACACTGGATTAGCATCACACCTTAAGAAGTGGTGCAAATTCAGTTCACTGGCTATTGAAATGGTGGACATTCGTCCTACACGCAACGAAAAAAATGTTTGGATAACGTGTACCGAAAACGTTTTTCTTTTGTTAGAGTTTTTTGGATTGCTTCGAAAAGTATACACTTTTATCACCAAAAAAATTCGTTTGTTACAAAATGTTTATTTTTTTTTTAATAAAAAAGTTATTTTTGAACCAACAATACAATCCATTTCGTTTATATCAAACACTGTTCTTTTCTGACTTTAGGTTTCTAATAAGACACATTTTGCAGTTCATAGTAAAAAATTAATATAGTAGAATGTAATGTTGAACATTTTCTCGGAATCTTCCGACCATATCTGGAATATATGTAAAAAAAAAAAAAAACTTTGGTCGAAGCAGGGATCGAACCCACGACCCTTGGCATGCAAGTCGGACGTAGCAAACACTGCTCCACGTTGCCCAACTAAATGTATTTTTCTGTTAAATAAACTTTGTTTATTCGGCTCGTGGGCGCCGCAAGCTATGCTATATAAATATAACTTATATGGATAATTGTCTATTGATGACAATAACGGCTACATAGCTCTGTGGATAGTGTGTTGGCTTACAAATTGCATGGTCCGTGGTTCGATTCTCCGTCCAGGCGAAAGGTAAAAAAATTTTTAAAATCAATAAAATTATATAATTTCTTCTACATTGTTTTATTTTACAGAAAAAGGTGCTAAGAACTAAAAAACTTCGTGGAAGTGAGAAAGATGTGAGGGAAAATGCAATTAGCCAGAAAAAAAATTTTTTTGAGTTAGTCTTTATGAAATTGTTTGTACATCCTGGAAAAGAATAAACGTTTATCACAAAAAGTATATACTTTTCTACCAAATACACTTCCTTTCAACGAAAAGCAAATGAGAAATGAATTTTGTTTGTCTAAAATTTCGTTTGGGAGGAAAGAATTATTTTTTTGCGTGTATGACAAGCCCATGTTAAATTCATCGCTTCTGCGTCAATTTTGCACCACTTCCGGATCCAAAAAGAATATTTGCGCTACTTTTTTGGCGACGTTTTTTTTTTTTTGCTGGGGGGTTAGTGATTCGTATTTATGGTTCCTTTTGTACATAGGGAATAATTCCTTTAAATCATTCCTTCGTTCCATCTGTTTCCAATAATTTCCCAGCAAAATAAAATGATGTTATTCCACAAATATTGCGGGATACTCCACCAGTTTTTCCACTTCCGATAATAAGAAAATAAACGCGTAAATATTTACAGAAAACAAGTATAAACGGCCGTAAGTTCGGCCAGGCCGAATCTTATGTACCCTCCACCATGGATTGCGTAGAAACTTCTAGGAAAGACTGTCATCCACAATCGAATTACTTGGGTTGTGGTATCCTAAATCGTTTTCTAAATTGTGAGTTAGTCCATACGTGGTATATAAAGGGTGATTCTTTTGAGGTTAGGATTTTCATGCATTAGTATTTGACAGATCACGTGGGATTTCAGACATGGTGTCAAAGAGAAAGATGCTCAGTATGCTTTGACATTTCATCATGAATAGACTTACGATCTGCCACAACGTCGAATTTTCAGTGAATGGGCCCTAGAAAAGTTGGCAGAAAATCCGCTTTTTTATCGACAAATTTTGTTCAGCGATGAGGCTCATTTCTGGTTGAATGGCTACGTAAATAAGCAAAATTGCCGCATTTGGAGTGAAGAGCAACCAGAAGCCGTTCAAGAACTGCCCATGCATCCCGAAAAATGCACTGTTTGGTGTGGTTTGTACGCTGGTGGAATCATTGGACCGTATTTTTTCAAAGATGCTGTTGGACGCAACGTTACGGTGAATGGCGATCGCTATCGTTCGATGCTAACAAACTTTTTGTTGCCAAAAATGAAAGAACTGAACTTGGTTGACATGTGGTTTCAACAAGATGGCGCTACATGCCACACAGCTCGCGATTCTATGGCCATTTTGAGGGAAAACTTCGGAGAACAATTCATCTCAAGAAATGGACCGGTAAGTTGGCCACCAAGATCATGCGATTTGACGCCTTTAGACTATTTTTTGTGGGGCTACGTCAAGTCTAAAGTCTACAGAAATAAGCCAGCAACTATTCCAGCTTTGGAAGACAACATTTCCGAAGAAATTCGGGCTATTCCGGCCGAAATGCTCGAAAAAGTTGCCCAAAATTGGACTTTCCGAATGGACCACCTAAGACGCAGCCGCGGTCAACATTTAAATGAAATTATCTTCAAAAAGTAAATGTCATGGACCAATCTAACGTTTCAAATAAAGAACCGATGAGATTTAGCAAATTTTATGCGTTTTTTTTTTTTAAAAAGTTATCAAGCTCTTAACAAATCACCCTTTATTAGACAAAGAAGGTATGCGTAGGTAAGTCTACAAATAATTACGAATCGATATGGACTTTTGCACAGTACGTAGGGAGCCAGAATTGAAATATGGGGGTCGCTTATATGGGGGCTTTATACAATTATTGATATGGACCAATTTTTGTGTGATTAGGGATCGATTTATCTGAGGGCTATATATAACTATAGACCGATATGGACCTAGTTAGACATGGTTGTTAACGGTCATATACTAGCACAATGCACCACTTTTCAACTGACTCGGATGAAATTTACTCCTCCAAGAGGCTCCAAAACCAAATCTCGGTATCAGTTTATATGGGGGCTATATATGATTATGGACTGATATGGACCACTTTGGCATGGTTGTTTAATATCATGTACTACCACGACGTACAAAATTTCAACCAGATCGGATCAATTTTGCTTCTCCAAAAGGCACCGGAGGTTAAATCTGGGGATCGGTTTATATGGGTGCTATATATAATTATGGACTGATATGAACCAATTCCTGCATGGTTGTTGGATACCATATACTAACATCACGTACCAAATTTCAGCCGAATCGGATGAATTTTGCTCTTGCAAGGGGCTCCGGAGGTCAAATCTGGGGATCGGTTTATATGGGGGCTATATATAATTATGGACCGATTTCGACCAATTTTTGCATGGGAGTTTGAGGCCATATATTAACACCACGTACCAAATTTCAACTGAATCAGATGAATTTTGGTCTTCCAAGAGGCTCCGGAGGTCAAATCTGGTGATAGGTTTATATGGGGGCGATATATAAGTATGGACCGATGTGGACCAATTTTAGCATGGTTGTTAGAGACCATATACTAACACCATGTATCAAATTTCAGCCGGATCGGATGAAATTTGCTTCTCTTAGAGGCCTCGCAAGCCAAATTTGGGGGTCCGTTTATATGGGGGCTATACGTAAAAGTGGACCGATGTGGACAAATTTTTGCATGGTTGTTAGAGACCATATACTAACACCATGTACCAAATTTCAGCCGGATCGGATGAAATTTGCTTCTCTGAGAGGCCTTGCAAGCCAAATTTGGGGGTCCGTTTATATGGGGGCTATACGTAAAAGTGGACCGATGTGGACCAATTTTTGCATGGTTGTTAGAGACCATATACTAACACCATGTACCAAATTTCAGCCTGATCGGATGAAATTTGCTTCTCTTAGAGGCCTCGCAAGCCAAATTTGGGGGTCCGTTTTATGGGGGCTATACGTAAAAGTGGACCGATATGGCCCATTTACAATACCATCCGACCTACATCAAAAACAAGTACTTGTGCCAAGTTTCAAGTCGATAGCTTGTTTCTTTCGGAAGTTAGCGTGATTTCAACACCCCATCCTATGGTGGACGGTATAAAAATAGCCGAACCCGGCCCGCTTCGCTGAGCTTTCTGAATCATATTTGTAGGAACATTTTGAGTTAACATGATCTTAATCTAAATCTTTGAAAAACAAATCGAAAAGATTTGAAGTCTTCTAATGAGTAGGGTCAGGAGAAGTCTGATACAAAAACAGAAGTACTACTTTTTTCACTTCATGGTTTCAACACACTTTTCAAACAAATCGAACAACTTGCTTTTTCGTTTATATAAATAATAATAAAGTTTTGACAAGAAGCCTGTGAAAATATCATAAAATTATGTTCCATTTAGGAACAAGTATAACCCTTTCCTCTCCTTCCCTGCCCAGATATCGAAGAATCACGTATCCTATATTCATTTCATTAACTACCCAACATTACCTATAAATTCCATGTAAATCGGCGAAGTTTAGATTTTTCACTATTCCCCTTCCCCGACCAGATATCGAAAGATACATGATCTTTCGTATTCTGTATTAATTTAATCACCTTCTAACCCGTTCCGTGTAAATTTCAAGTAAATCGGAGAAGTTTAGAATTTGCTGTATTTATAAAAAATGGATGTCTCTTTCTCCGATCAATTATCGGGGAATACCATCCCCAACCTTCCCTCAAAATCTTACGAAAACACGGGAACTTTTCTTCCATTCTCAAAATATGGGGCAGGAGAAGGTCCAATCTCCGTCCAAATATCCAAAAATCAGGTACACCGTATTGATTGCATAACAACCTCATATATCCTAAAAAAGTCGTGGAAAGTGGATGTCCCCTCCCCGAAATTATCTTTGTGTAGACGACACCCCCAAAATTTGAACCAAATCAAGTGTCAGGTCAAAGAGTAGCTTTCCACCCAAATATCACAAAGTCAAGTATCCCATATTACTTTCATAAACTAGTTGACTTTTCATATTTTGACGATAAAGCAAAAAACAAGTATATACGGCCGTGAGTTCGGCCAGGACGAAGTTTATGTACCCTCCACCATGGATTGCGTAGAAACTTCTACTGAAAACTATCATCCACAATCGAATTACTTGGGTTGCGGTAACACTTGCCGATGGCAAGGTATCTTAAAACTTCCTAACACCGTCTTCTAAATTACAAGGTAGTCCATACGTAGTATATATTAAACTAAAAAAGGACGATTAAATACGTATATAATTAAGTTTAAAGTTTCTATAGAAATAAAATTTTGACAAAATAACATTTTGACAACATTTTCTATAGAAGTAAAATTTGGAAAAAATTTTCTATGGAAATAAAATTTGGAAAAAATTTTCTATAGCAATAAAATTTTGACAAAATTTTCCATAGAAATAAAATTTTGACAAAATTTTCTATAGAAATAAAATTTTTACAAAATTTTCAATATAAATAACATTTTTACAAAATTTTCTATAGAAATAAAATTTTGAAAAAATTTTCTATAGAAATACCATTTTGACAATGTTTTCCATAAAAATTAAATTTTGGTAGATTATTTTTGGCTCGAGTGGCAACCATGCATATGAACCGATATGGACCAATTTTTGTGTGATTGGCAATCGGCTATATATAACTATATACCGATATGGACCAATATGGATATTAGCGGCCTTATAAAGGGTGATTCTTTTGAGGTTAGGATTTTCATGCATTAGTATTTGACAGATCACGTGGGATTTCAGACATGGTGTCAAAGAGAAAGATGCTCAGTATGCTTTGACATTTCATCATGAATAGACTTACTAACGAGCAACGCTTGCAAATCATTGAATTTTATTACCAAAATCAGTGTTCGGTTCGAAATGTGTTTCGCGCTTTACGTCCGATTTATGGTCTACATAATCGACCAAGTGAGCAAACAATTAATGCGATTGTGACCAAGTTTCGCACTCAGTTTACTTTATTGGACATTAAACCAACCACACGAATGCGTACAGTGCGTACAGAAGAGAATATTGCGTCTGTTTCTGAGAGTGTTGCTGAAGACCGTGAAATGTCGATTCGTCGCCGTTCGCAGCAATTGGGTTTGTGTTATTCGACCACATGGAAGATTTTACGCAAAGATCTTGGTGTAAAACCGTATAAAATACAGCTCGTGCAAGAACTGAAGCCGAACGATCTGCCACAACGTCGAATTTTCAGTGAATGGGCCCTAGAAAAGTTGGCAGAAAATCCGCTTTTTTATCGACAAATTTTGTTCAGCGATGAGGCTCATTTCTGGTTGAATGGCTACGTAAATAAGCAAAATTGCCGCATTTGGAGTGAAGCGCAACCAGAAGCCGTTCAAGAACTGCCCATGCATCCCGAAAAATGCACTGTTTGGTGTGGTTTGTACGCTGGTGGAATCATTGGACCGTATTTTTTCAAAGATGCTGTTGGACGCAACGTTACGGTGAATGGCGATCGCTATCGTTCGATGCTAACAAACTTTTTGTTGCCAAAAATGGAAGAACTGAACTTGGTTGACATGTGGTTTCAACAAGATGGCGCTACATGCCACACAGCTCGCGATTCTATGGCCATTTTGAGGGAAAACTTCGGAGAACAATTCATCTCAAGAAATGGACCGGTAAGTTGGCCACCAAGATCATGCGATTTGACGCCTTTAGACTATTTTTTGTGGGGCTACGTCAAGTCTAAAGTCTACAGAAATAAGCCAGCAACTATTCCAGCTTTGGAAGACAACATTTCCGAAGAAATTCGGGCTATTCCGGCCGAAATGCTCGAAAAAGTTGCCCAAAATTGGACTTTCCGAATGGACCACCTAAGACGCAGCCGCGGTCAACATTTAAATGAAATTATCTTCAAAAAGTAAATGTCATGGACCAATCTAACATTTCAAATAAAGAACCGATGAGATTTTGCAAATTTTATGCGTTTTTTGTTAAAAAAAAGTTATCAAGCTCTTAACAAATCACCCTTTACTAACACCACGTTGCAAATTTCAACCGGATCGGATGAATTCTGGTCCTCCAAGAGGCTCCGGAAGTCAAATCTGGGGAACGGTCTATATGGGGGCTATATATAATTATGGACCGATATGAACCAATTCTTGCGTGTTTATTAGAGACCACATTCTAACACCATGTTCCAAATTTCAACCGAATGGGAAGAATTTTGCTCCTCCAAGAGGCTCCGGAGATCAAATCTGGGGAACGGTTTATATGGGGGCTATATATAATTATGGACCGATATGGACCAATTTTTGCATGATCATTAGAGAACATATACCAACACCATGTACCAAATTTCAGCCGGATCGAATGAAATTTTCGTTTCTTAGAGGCTCCGAAAGCCAAATCGGGGGATCGGTTTACATGGGGGCTATATATAATTATGGACCGATGTGGACCAATTTTTGCATGGTCATTAGAGAACATATACCAATACCATGTACCAAATTTCAGGCGGATCGGATGAAATTTGCTTATCTTAGAGGTTCCGCAAGCCAAATCGGGGGATCGGTTTATATGGGGGCTATATATAATTATGGACCGATGTGGACCAATTTTTGCATGGTTATTAGAGACCACATACTAACACCATGTACCAAATTTCAGCCGGATCGGATGAAATTCGTTTCTCTTAGAGGCTCCGCAAACCAAATCGGGGGATCGGTTTATATGGGGGCTATATGTAATTATGGACCGATATGGACCAATTTTTGCATGGTTGTTAGACACCATATACTAACACCATTTACCAAATTTCAGCCGGATCGGATGAAATTTGCTTCTCTTATAGCGATCGCAAGTCAAATTTGGGGGTCCGTTTATATGGGGGCTATACGTAAAAGTGGACCGATATGGACCAATTTTTGCATGGTTGTTAGAGACCATATACTAACACCATGTACCAAATTTCAGCCGGATCGGATGAAATTTGCTTCTCTTAGAGCAATCGCAAGCCAAATTTGGGGGTCCGTTTATATGGGGGCTATACATAAAAGTGGACCGATATGGCCCATTTGCAATACCATCCGACCTACATTAATAACAATTACTTGTGCCAAGTTTCAAGTCGATAGCTTGTTTCGTTCGGAAGTTAGCGTGATTTCAACAGACGGACGGACGGACGGACATGCTCAGATCGACTCAGAATTTCACCACGACCCAGAATATATATACTTTATGGGGTCTTAGAGCAATATTTCGATGTGTTACAAACGGAATGACAAAGTTAATATACCCCCATCCTATGGTGGAGGGTATAAACACGTTAAAAATAGGAGATGTTTTTTAATACCTTAATTTAAAAACGTTGTTAAATTGAAATATAGGCTACACTGAAAAAACAGTGATGAAAAAAATTGATTAATATTAGAAAATTTTGATTATTTTTAGAAAATTTTATCTAAACAGTATTTCGAACGCTGACGTGAATTCAAGAAAATTTATTAGCCCTAATAAATTTTTTTCAATTGTTATAAAAAATTTTGTAGTTTGAAGGAAAAAATTGGAGTTCAAAATTACAATAATGTCTTTAGTGCCATATGCAGTTCAAGATGGGCGCATTTGTGGTATAATTTATAAATTTAAAGAGATATTGAACTATTTTCAGAGAATTACGAATTTAGTAAATTTTTATGCTTCATTTGTGTATAATTATTTTTCCCGATTTTTACGCAAAAAATATTAGAGTAAAGAAAACTTTCTCCAAACATAACAATTCCATGAACTAAAAGTTAAATTGGCATTAGTGAAATAGAGGGTTAACTTTTTTTGAGTGAATTTCTACTTGAAGTCGAGCGTGAATTCGCAAATTTAAGTTGTCGTTAGCACATTTTAAAAGGACTTTGATAGCACATAAAGAAACAAACTGAAGAAAAGAATATATTATTTTTTTTTTTTTCATTCAAGAGAATTGTGTCTTAAATGTATCCTTATTTCAATCTGCGCTTCTATGGCTCGGAATCAATACCAAAGCCATTGGTGTTAAGACAATATTTTTGGAATCGGGCATGCTTTTTTCAGTGCACTGGGCTACGTTGCTGTTATTGACATCAACAGAAAATGATCACTATAACCATCAACGCAAACAGTCCAGCAGTTTCATTTATAGAGCATAGTTTTGGACGCTCACGAGTCGATGCAAATAAAACTTTATTTTGTGTCTTATTAAAGACTTAAATTCAGAAAAGAACAGTACTTGGTATAAACGAAATGGACTGTTATTTTGGTACAAATTTTTTTTTTTTTATTTTTGATTTCAGAAATAAAAAATTTTGTAACAAAAAAATATTTTGGTAATAAAAGTTTGAAATTTTAAAAGCAATTTGAAACAATTTTTTTAGTCTGATTCAATATATTCCTTTTCGTTTATTATTTTTTTTCTTATTTTTTTCAGGTATATTCACACTGAACGATTAATATTATCATTGTCATTGAGACTGAGGTACTAGTGTAAGTAGAATTTATGACCACTGGACTTGAAATTCTGTACAAGAAAACTGTGGGTATTTCGGCCATTTTTTTACCAAATCGCAGAAATTTATATATGGGAGCTACATCTTAATCTCTACTGGTTTCAACCAAATTTGGCATGCATAGTAAGAATGTTAATTATACTCCCTGGGCAAAGTTTCACGTTAATCGGAGTTCAAATTTTGTCTCTGTGGTCATATAAATGCAAATCGGGCGAAAGATATATATGGGAGCTATATCTAAATCTGAACAGAATTCAGACAAACTTGGCACACTTTACGAGAATATCAGTTGTACTCTGTTTGCAACAACTAAAGCAAGCCAGGGAGCCACCGTGGTGCAATGGTTAGCATGCCCGCCTTGCATACACAAGGTCGTGGGTTCGATTCCTGCTTCGACCGAACACCAAAAAGTTTTTCAGCGGTGGATTATCCCACCTCAGTAATGCTGGTGACATTTCTGAGGGTTTCAAAACTTCTCTAAGTGGTTTCACTGCAATGTGGAACGCCGTTCGGACTCGGCTATAAAATGGAGGTCCCTTGTCATCGGACAGCACTCACTGATAAGAGAGAAGTTCACCAATGTGGTATCACAATGGACTGAATAGTCTAAGTGCGTCTGATACATCGGGCTGCCACCTAACCTATCCTAAGACAGGGAAAGAGCTCAGGCTTCTGGAGCCATATAAGTACATATCGTGCGAAACATATATATCGGAGCTATATCTGAATCTGAACCGATTTCTTCCAAAATCAATAGTGTTATATTATGATCCCAAATTGATACTGTAGTGTGCCCATCACCATTTATTGTAATTTACCAAATATTTTCAACATACATTTGTGCTAAATTTGAAGTTGATTGGACCAAAATTGCGACATAGACTTTTATTACAAAAATGTGTTCACAGACAGACGGACACAGCTAGATCAACTCTGGGACTCGCCCTGAGCAATATTGCCAAAGACACCATGTGTCTCTCTCGTCTCCTTCAGGGTATTGCAGTCATATGCATTGACTTACGTTTCACACACCGAAAATTTCCCTAGTTAAATTGACTTTGAATTTAACATATTTGTATTGCAAACATATTATTTGTTTGTAGTTCAATTTTTCCTCTTATTAAGTATGTCTCAAATTTTCCTCTTGTTAAGTATGTCTCAAACATTTTATGAACTAAACGTGGGTATAAAGTTCAATCTAACAAAGAAAAACTCATTGTTTTTAGTCAAAATTCGTTTTTATTATTCAACATAGTTCCCTTCAAGAGCGATACAACGATTATAATGACCTTCCAATTTTTTGATACCATTTTGGTAGTACTCCTTCGGTTTTGCCTCAAAATAAGCCTCAGTTTCGGCGATTACCTTTTCATTGCAGCCAAATTTTTTCCCTGCGAGTATTCTTTTGGCGTTTGAGAACAAGAACAAATCGCTAGGGGCCAGATCTGGAGAATACGGTTGGTGGGGAAGCAATTCGAAGCCCAATTCATGAATTTTTGCCATCGTTCTCAATGACTTGTGGCACGGTGCGTTGTCTTGGTGGAACAACACTTTTTTCTTCTTTATATGGGGCCGTTTTGCCGCGATTTCGACCTTCAAACGCTCCAATAACGCCATATAATAGTCACTGTTGATGGTTTTTCCCCTCTCAAGGTAATCGATCAAAATTATTCCATGCGTATCCCAAAAAAACAGAGGCCATTACTTTGCCAGCGGATTTTTGAGTCTTTTGACGCTTCGGAGACGGTTCACCGGTAGCTGTCCACTCAGCCGACTGTCGATTGGACTCAGGAGTGTAGTGATGGAGCCATGTTTTATCCATTGTCACATATCGACGGAAAAACTCGGGTGTATTACGAGTTAACAGCTGGAAACACCGCTCGGAATCATTAACACGTTGTTGTTTTTGGTCAAATGTGAGCTCGCGCGGCTTCCGCATATCCAAATATTGATGAATGATATGACCAACACGTTCCTTTGATATCTTAAGGCCTCTGGTATCTCGATCAACTTCATTTTACGGTCTTTCAAAATCATTTTGTGGATTTTTTGATGTTTTCGTCGGTAACCACCTCTTTCGGGCGTCCACTGCGTTCACCGTCCTCCGTGCTCATTTCACCACGCTTGAATTTTGCATACCAATCATTATTATTGTTGATTTCCCTGGAGCAGAGTCCGAAAACTCCTTATTAAGCCAAGTTTTTGCTTCCACCGTATTTTTTCCCTTCAGAAAACAGTATTTTATCAAAACACGAAATTTCTTTTTTTCCATTTTTTTCACAATAACAAAAGTTGCTTCACAAAAGACGCTCTATCTCACAAACTAATTGACTTACAGACGTCAAATTTTGACATGAATCATTTGAAGGTTGGTACTATATAAAAATATATACAATATACATTTAATACTAGCGATGCCATCTATGTGTCAGACCGGGGACTTATCAGCCAACCTGTTAAGTTCAATATGTATTAAAGCAAAAGAAAATTTCCATACCATTCCCAAAAATAGTGAGAATGAACTATTGTGTTGTTAAATGGTTATGATTTGGCACCAATGATTTTTTCTTTACTTCTAGTTCATTTTTATACCCTGCGCCACACTGTGGTACAGGGTATTATAAGTTAGCGCATATGTTTGTAACACCCAGAAGGAGACGAGATAGACACATGGTATCTTTGGAAATAATGCTCAGGGTGGGTCCCTGAGTCGACATAACCATGTCCGTCTGTCCGTACGTCCGTCCGTCTGTCTGTGAACACATTTTTGTGATCAAAGTCTAGGTCGCAATTTAAGTCCAATCGCCTTCAAATTTGGCACATGTGCCTAATTTGGGTCAGAATAGAACCCTATGGATTTTGGAAGAAATCGGTTCAGATTTAGATATAGCTCCCAATATATCTTTCGCCCGATATGCACTAATATGGACCCAGCAGCCAGAGTTTTATACCGATTTGCTTGAAATTTTCTACAAATATAACACTTAGTCGTATAGTCAAGTGTGCAAAATTTGGTTGAAATCGGTTTGGATTTAGATATAGCTCCCATATATATCTTTCGCCCGATATGGACTAATACGGTCCCAGAAGCCAGAGTTTTAGCCCAATTTGGTTGAAATTTTGCACTAGGAGTACAATTAATAGTATAGTCAAGTGTTCAAAATTTGATTAAAATCGGTTCAGATTTAGATATAGCTCCCATAAATATCTTTCGCCCGATATGGACTAATATGGTCCTAAAAGCCAGAGTTTTGGCCCAATTTGGTTGAAATTTTGCACTAGGAGTACAATTAATAGTATAGTCAAGTGTGCAAAATTTTATTGAAATCGGTTCAGATTTAGATATAGCTCCCATATATATCTTTCGCCCGATATTGACTAATACGGTCCCAGAAGCCAGAGTTTTAGTCCAATTTGGTTGAAATTTTGCACTAGGAGTACAATTAGTAGTGTAGTTAAGTGTGCCAAATTTTATTGAAATCGGTTCAGATTTAGATGTAGCTCCCATATATATCTTTCGCCCGATATGGACTTATATGGCCCCAGAAGCCAGATTTTTGGCCGAATTTGGTTGAAATGTTGCACTAGGAGTACAATTAGTGGTATAGTCGAGTGTTCAAAATTTGATTAAAATCGGTTCAGATTTAGATATAGCTCCCATAAATATCTTTCGCCCGATATGGACTAATATGGTCCTAAAAGCCAGAGTTTTGGCCCAATTTGGTTGAAATTTTGCACTAGGAGTACAATTAATAGTATAGTCAAGGGTGCAAAATTTTATTGAAATCGGTTCAGATTTAGATATAGCTCCCATATATATATTTCGCCCGATATGGACTTATATGGCCCCAGAAGCCAGAGTTTTAGCCCAATTTGGTTGAAATTTTGCACTAGGAGTACAATTAGTAGTGTAGTTAAGTGTGCCAAATTTTATTGAAATCGGTTCAGATTTAGATATAGCTATCATATATATCTTTCGCCCGATATGGACTTATATGGCCCCAGAAGCCAGATTTTTGGCCGAATTTGGTTGAAATTTTGCACTAGGAGTACAATTAGTACTGTAGTCAAGTGTGCCAAATTTGATTGAAATCGGTTCAGATTTAGATATAGCTCCCATATATACCTTTCGCCCGATATGGACTTATATGGCCCCAGAAGCCAGATTGTTGGCCGAATTTGGTTGAAATTTTGCACTAGGAGTACAATTAGTAATATAGTCATGTGTGCCAAATTTGATTGAAATCGATTCAGATTTAGATATAGCTCTCATATATATGTTTTTCTGATTTCGACAAAAATGGTCAAAATACCAACATTTTCCTTGCTAAATCGGCACTGCTTAGTCGAAAAGTTGTAAAAATGACTCTAGTTTTCCTAAACTTCTAATACATATATATCGAGCGATAAATCATAAATAAACTTTTGCGAAGTTTCCTTAAAATTGCTTCAGATTTAAATGTTTCCCATATTTATACCCTGCGCCACACTGTGGCGCACCCTAGTGCATTAGCCAACTTAAATTTTGAGTCTATAGATTTTGTAGAAGTCTATCGAATTCTGTCCACATCGAGTGATATTTAAATGTATGTATTTTGGACAAACCTTTATATATAGCCCCCAACACATTTGACGGATGTGATATGGTATCGAAAATTTAGATCTACAAAGTGGTGCAGGGTATAATATAGTCGGCCCCGCCCGACTTTAGACTTTCTTTACTTGTTTCTTCTATGAGAGGGTGCAATTTCGTGGGTTGTACACTGAAAAAAATATTGTAGTGAGGCCAAAGATTTCATGTCCTTAAAATACGAATGCAAAATTTGCTTAGCAAAGAAGACGCATTTCTCTGATATAAATTTTTTTCCTTGTCCAAAAGTCGATAAACTTTTCAATGAAGTCGTATTGTCCTTATAATTAAGTGATTAATTTAATGAAAAAATGTTTGAAGCAAAGATTATAAACTTTATTTTAATTAAAATGTCATTATTTTAAAGAAATTTGTCCTTAATATTTTGTAAATTTCACATCCTACAATTTAGGTTGCGAAATCTTTAATATCACGTAAATATTTTTTTCAGTGTATAAGCGATAATTTTTTTTAACAAAACTATTTTTACATCATGACATAGATCTTTTCTATTTCATCCGTATATATTTGCAATTTTTGCTTTCAAGGTAATTGTCGATATTCTTTTTGCACAAATCTAAAATTTCAATCATTTATTACCTGTTCCGCACACAAATAAAAGATAAACTGCATCTCAAATTCATTGTCGTACCTTGTATTTTTATCTTTGAAATTTACAAAAAAAAAAATACGATTCGTTTCGCTCCACTTCAGCGTATTTCATTTGCAACATGAAGTCCTCGTCTTGCCATGGCAATCCGTTCGTTATGCAAATTATTCAAAATTCAAAGTAAAGCTACCAAGTATTCATCAGCTCGAATGCACAGAAAACAAGTAAGTAAAGTCTAAAGTCGGGCGGGGCCGACTATATTATACCTTTCACCACTATGTGACCAAAAATTTGTGTTACCATTTCGACTCCTTCAAATTTGTTGGGAGTTATTATGAAGGCTTTTATTAGAAATATTTATATAATTTATATACAATATGGAGACAATTTTTTGTATTTGTATAAAATCTCTAGAATTAAAATTCTAACACAATGGAATAAAACACAATGTTAGTTACAAAATATGGGAAATATAAAGCTAGAGCAATTTTAATGCAATTGTACGAAATAATATTTACGAATTATCGAGATAAAGGAAAATTTAAGTAATATTTAAAATTTTCGCTACAGTGGCGCTTTTACAAGGATAGTGGTTAAATCTCGGCATTATATGTGGTCAATTGTGGGTTGTGATATATTATTTGGCCTAGGTTATTTAAAACTCGACCGTTTTGTGGAAAGTGTGGTATTACAGTGTGAAATATGACTACGAAATCTGAACTAATTAGACCAAAAAACATATTAAATATATTCTCTGTGGAAACTATCGAGTCAACTGAAGGAAACTCCCATTGAAATTGGGTCTAAAATATGAAACATTCTACTCAACTCTGGCGTATATATACAAAATTTGAAGCAAATCAGGCTTCAACTCTGGCTTTTGTGCAAATCGGATGAAATATATATATTGGAGCTATATCTAAATCTGAACCGAGTCTAAATCTGAACCGAGTTCAAACAAATTTGGAACAGTCCACCATACTATTAAACGTACACTTTGTGCAAATTTTGAATCAAATCAGGGCAAAATTCTGGCTTTTGAAGCCATATAAGTGCAAATCGGACGAAACATATATAAGGGAGCTATATCTAAATCTGCACCGATTTCAACCAAATTTGGCACATTTACCGATATTATTAAACGTACTCATTGTGCAAAATTTGAAGCAATTCTGGGCAAAACTCTGGCCCTGGGCAATATAAGTCCAAATCGGACGAAAGATATATATGGGAGCTATATCTAAATCTGAACCGATTTTAACCGAATTTGGCACACATAACGACACCGTTAAACGTACCTCTCCTGCAAAATTGGAAGCAAGTCAGGGCAAAACTCTAGCTTTTTAGGCCACATAAATGCAAATCGGACGAAAGCTATATATGGGAGCTATAACTAAATCTGAACCGATTTCAATCAAATTTAGCAAACATTGGTAGAATGTCAATTCTACTCTCTGCGCAAAATTTCACGAAAATCGGTAGTAAACTTTGGCCTCTGTTGCCATATGAGTCCAAATCGGACGAAAGATATATATGTGAGCTATATCTAAATCTGAACCGATTTCAATCAAATTTAGCACACATTGGTAGAATGTCAATTCTACTCTCTGCGCAAAATTTCACGAAAATCGGTAGTAAACTTTGGCCTCTGTTGCCATATGAGTCCAAATCGGACGAAAGATATATATGGGAGCTATATCTAAATCTGAACCGATTTCAATCAAATTTAGCAAGCATTGGTAGAATGTCAATTCTACTCCCTGCGCAAAATTTCATCAAAATCGGTAGTAAACTTTGGCCTCTGTTGCCATATGAGTCTAAATCGGACGAAAGATATATATGGGAGCTATATCTAAATCTGAACCGATTTGGATAATATTTTGCAAGTTTTTCAAGACTCATAAAATATTAGTATGTACGGAATTCGAAGAACATTGGTTGATAAACACGCCAATTATAACCAGATCGGAGATAAATATATATGACAGCTATATCTAAATCTGAACCGATTTTTTCCCAAATCAATAGCGATCGTCTTTGTTCCCCAAAACGACCCTGTGCCAAATTTGAGGACGATCGGACTTAAACTGCGACCTGTACTTTGCGCACAAAAATACATGAACAGACAGACAGACAGACGGACGGACAAACAGACAGACGGACATCGCTAAATCGACTCAGAATTTAATTCTAAGACGATCGGTATACTAAACGATGGGTCTCAGACTTTTCCTTCTTGGCGTTACATACAAATGCACAAACTTATTATACCCTGTACCACAGTAGTGGTGAAGGGTATAAAAATATGGGAAACATTTAAATCTGAAGCAATTTTAAGGAAACTTCACAAAAGTTTATTTATGATTTATCGCTCGATATATATG
This sequence comes from Haematobia irritans, assembly GCF_050003625.1. NCBI lineage: Eukaryota > Metazoa > Arthropoda > Insecta > Diptera > Muscidae > Haematobia > Haematobia irritans. The sequence goes on from NC_134400.1 coordinate 169,159,433, forward strand.
TATTAGAAGTTTAGGAAAATTAGAGTCATTTTTACAACTTTTCGACTAAGCAGTGGCGATTTAACAAGGAAAATGTTGGTATTTTGACCATTTTTGTCGAAATCAGAAAAACATATATATGGGAGCTATATCTAAATCTGAACCGATTTCAATCAAATTTGACATGACTATATTACTAATTGTACTCCTAGTGCAAAATTTCCAACAATTTCAGCCAAAAATCTGGCTTCTGGGGCCATATAAGTCCATATCGGGCGAAAGATATATATGGGAGCTATATCTAAATCTGAACCGATTTGGCTGATATTGTGCAAGATTTGCGAGATTCATAAAATATTTGGATGTACGTTATTTTAAGAAAATCGGTTGATAAACACGCTAACTATGACCACATCGGGGATAAATATATATGGCAGCTATATCTAAATCTGAACCGATTTTTTCCAAAACCAATAGCGATTGTCTCTGTCTCAAGAAACGGCCCTCTGCCAAATTTGAGGACGATCGGACTTAAATTGCGAGCTGTACTTTGTACACAAAATTACATATACAGACAGACGGACAGACAGACAGACGGACGGACATCGCTAAATCGACTCAGAATTTAATTCTAAGCCGATCGGTATACTAAAAGATGGGTCTATGACCACTATTTCTTGGCGTTGCATAGAAATGCAAAAACTTATTATACCCTGTACCACAGTAGTGGTGAAGGGTAAAAAATAAAACATAGACACAGACAAGCAAATGAAGTAGTTTAGCAAGCGAGAAGCAATTGTTCACGTTTTATGCTCCAGCGTGTCACAGTTAAGAACTTAATTCTTTCGACGAAAACGAATATGAAAAACGACAGTAATAATTGGCTGTTCAGTCACTTTTCTTTGAGACAAGTCTCTTTGGGTTTGCATGCTTTTTTGATTTTTTGATTAATTGTACGATTACGTCAAGAGTAACTGACAACTTTAACCATGAAGTCAAAACATATCCTCCTCTATGGTAGATAAATATGAGCCAAATTACAAAATATTTTCTATCAGTCGTCCTAGGGATAATTTTAGCTTGAGCAAGTTTTGTATCATTTAATTTGTTAAAACAGCACAAATGTGCAGGTTAAAAAAAATAATATACTCGAAAAGAATATAGAGGGATTTGCTTGTTTTTTTTTTGGAATTGGATGTATTTTAGATCCAAAAGGATCTATGCCAAATGTAGGTTATGCCAGTGAAAGTAAAAAGTACTTTAAAATTGACCATTTAAC